>NC_083547.1:5730307-6031508 GCF_018135715.1 Danaus plexippus
TAATAACGAAACACCAATTAAAGCTATAATTTAAAGCAAAAATATATTGTTTTCATTTCAGCTGCATAAAATATATTCCTAGGAAATTAATACACCTCTATTTCCAAATGCAATAACTTGCAAATTTACAACAGTTGCAAGCTTTTATTTCTTATCTGCATCGCCTCTGCAGGTAAGCAATCGAGAATTTGAGGTCAAGATTTTCACTAATTGGAAACTGAAAATATCAATTAGATTTATCTTACTTTACAAAACGAGTTTTGTTAAACTTACTTAAATCAAAATCACTATCATTGGAACATGTGATATTAAGTGAGAGTTTATCTTTGTTAATTAATTTATAAGCGACAAGGTGCTAATAATATTTAAAAATAAAATCCGAAAATTGAATTCAGCCGTCCAATTTTCATAATACACTCAACTCACAGAACGTAGTCCATAGATTTGCGAACGAAATAAAACAAAATATGACAGGCAAAAGCTTCAGAGTGGCATCACGGCATAAACAGGATTGGAAGGGCGGCAATTTAGTGGGTATTCAGCGTCGCGTTGCTGTAAAAGCGCGCCGTATCTAATTACAGTCGGGTTGCTTGGCCGTACCATGGACTGAATGTACCTAAAATTACTCATACCCTTCGAATATATTTCGCTTAATGCAAGTTTCATCAATGGATAATATAAACAATTTTTTTTGTTTAGTAATAAAAAATATATAATTTTTACAATTATAAGATTCTTAATAATTCATAAAGGATTTGTTTACAATTTTTACAACTGTGGATGTTATATATGTGCATATAGAAAAATCCTCATTTATTTTTTAAATAAATAGTCATCCTAAGTGAGTAGAAGAGCTTAGTATGAGAGGCAAACCATTTTCACAGCTAACTTAGTTTAAACTGGGCGACATTTTTAAAGCTATTTGAAAAGGTGCTCTAATCAGACTAATATCGCGTGTCAGGTCACGGGTACTACGGCTGGCAGGTTCATTGAATTAAAATGGTTCCAAGGAATATATTTGTTAACGAATTTTTAATTTTAAAAAAAATCGGCGGCATATAAATATTGACTTGACTGAATATATATTTCAATTATTTATTATGCTAAAAAAAATATTAACTTTCTATTGATATGGTTAAAGGAATTAAAGGCAGGCCTTTTTGTATGCGTAGTCTCTCGATCTGAATTTTCAGATTAAATTAATATCCTTGTAAGTGCTTTTAGTGTGGCGCGTTCAATCAATCACTCTTCACCAGTTTAGTGTGAGCGTCATTTGGCAAATTCGATTTCGTCTCCCATTTATGGCGTTAGTGCGAGAATAAAACAGTGCGGCGGCTGCCATTGACGGTTGTGACAGAACGCGGTGTACGTTCATTCGCCAGCTTAATTAATCTCCTAAATTTAATTTAAATAGTAGATAGGATTATTACTAGCAGTACTAGCCACTCAACAAGCTAATTTGAATCAAGTATTAGTCAATGGCGGGATGTTAAGTTGAGGGCTTTTGTTATGCGAATAGTAATTTAATTAGGGTGCTTAGATTAAATTATCTTATTAATTTTTGGTTTGTTTGATATATACTACGAATGTTTAGGTTGACGAAATTGCCACGGCTCGCTTGGCACTCCGCTTGAACGCCTCTACAGCCGTTCTCATTAAAGCTTACCCTTCGTTGAGAATTGATGTGGTTATTGATCATGCTAAAACAATATATACTGCAAGTACATAAAATAAATATAGGAGGCCATATAAGAAAATATAAAGTTTGGACAAAATATATACTTGCTATTAAAATATATTATATATAGCTCCAAAAGTCTAAGAAGCAAGAAGTTTGATTAATCGCGTATAAATAAATATTTATATGTTCCGTTAACATTTATCTATTTTCGTTCCTATATTCCATTTTAACGTTAAACATAATACCGATAAACTATTAAAGTGTTTGAATTTGACACTTGATTAAACAGATACAAAACAATATTACAAAGCAATATCCACCGCAGGTTGCCGTTTGCCTTTCCTTCGAGAACAGGCGCCATTGCTTTAGACTGAACTATTCATGTTTACTGCTCAGAACTTGTTTGTTGGAATGGAAACTGATAACTTGGATATCATTTTTAAGGTAAAATCTCATCTGAAATAAATTTAAAGCATTGATATTATATATTCAATTACCAATGAAAATATCACTCCATCATGTTATGACACCCAATGATCAATTGCTTTCAAACAATGTTAAGGCGATTTCACAACGGTACTGCCAATATTTTTAAAGTTTTGATCCATAGTAAACAGAAAATTATGACCTTTAAAAAAACATATTTATGTCCTTTCTGAAATATTATCGTATAATTATATATAAAACAGAAGATAGTCACAAGTGACGGGACAAATTAACATTTATTGTTAATTAAAGTAGACACAAACAGCTTAATCTCTTTTAAAACAAAATGTATTTTTATGGGTTAGTCGCAAATTAAATAACAAATGTCTGTATATTTAGAGGTTTGAACGAAAGCAATCGGAAAATTGGTTCAATAGGCACTTAAACTGGGTCGAAAGCAATTTAAAGTTTTTAGCCAATAAATACAGCAAGTCAAAAATGACTGTACCTACAAATCCAAAAGATTACAACAGAGTAATTAATGTTAGGAATATTTATCAATTTCAAGTTCTACAAGTAAATGAGCTACTGAAATAAAATAATGAAATAGTATATAATGTTGTTCATTCACTTCTATTGCGTCAGGTATACAAATAATTCTAAAGATTACACTTGACTAGACATTATTGCTTGGTGGAAGATAGATAGAGTTGCATTGATATGATATGTCTCGTGGAAAGCTTTTCAACTACCAGTAAAACGGTAACAGTGTCAGTCAATGATGTGGAAGCTACGGTTCTGATAGAGAAAGTTTATTTAAATTTTATTATTTTAAGTTTTTTTTCTTGAGGAAGGAAAAGAAAAAGAAAAAGGAAATATTTTTATAAAGTTTTAGAAATCCCAAAAATTAATATTATACTTACCCAGCCGAAAAACTCAATATCTCACTTAATATTATATTTAGATAAATTTAATTATGGCATTATTCTTTGAATCCCAATATTAATGATATACACATTAATATTGGGATTTTTTTATATATAACTGAATTGAATTTGCCTAAAATAACATTCGTTAATGTGGATTCATTTGAACACAACTTTTTAACTTAAAATTAGATTAGATCCGAGCATTTCTGTTTCACATTAATCATCATTTTTCTATCGGACAGTAAAAATATATAATTCTTTGTATAGTTTCTCTCAATTTTGATGATAAATTTAATAAAAATAACAAAAGTTTTCCGTTCGAGTTATTTGAAGGGTATACTTTTAGTATACCGGTAGCTTTATATAAACATACGTTGGCATGGAACAAGATAAATTTTCATTCAACTAAGATTCGTCTTAAAATAAATTACCGTAACGGTGCGGCAGTGGGAATATTTTTTTGTTTTAAATACTTTTTTAAAAGTCAACAAAGGGGAAAAAGGCGTTGTAAAAAGTCCTTTGAAGTCAGCAAATTTTTCAACGGGTACCTAACAAAATTGTTCTTTCAGTCTTCATAAATGTGTCCGTACTTTGCTTTTAGTTTAACACAAAGGAAAAAATCTATGAATTGACTTGAAACATGTCTCAAATAATTTTTCTTTGTCGTTAATATTTATAAAGTTCAATTTACTATCAATTTCACATGTACACTGCATTGTTTCAACTTAAATGTATTTCTAATAAAGTGGTAATTTAAATTATATGCCAAATATGAAATAAAATATAAATATAGGCATATTGTACAGACAAAATATTTAATCTGTAATCAATGCAAGGGATCTTAAACCCGAATTCATTAAAAAATCTTTTTTTTGTTTTTAACATTGTTCTCGCTGTAGCACAAAAAGAATTTAAGGAAAGGGATATTTTGGATTTTAATAGTATTTTTTAAGAAAGATGCGGCAAATGAAGCTGCACTAGAAAAAAATTAAATTATAACTATAGATCCGCCACTTCACGAGCTGTTGAAGGGTAATTCTATACCCGCATATTCTTTACCCGGAAGTTTTATAGATTGTATATAAAAGTAAATAAAAAAAAACACAATATTCAATAAATTCAGTGTGATTTTTTTCTATATATATGTTAATTGGCTTAAAACGGATATTGGAAAAAGTTATCTGGCATGCTATTAATAAGAAACAGAAAAAAAAATTATCAACTTTTTGTAAACCTCGCTGAAAATGTTCAGATTATGTACCAACCTAATTACCTCATTTTATAATTGCCTTGTTTTGACGTCTACCCTTTGAGGAGCGTCGTTATTTCCGAGTCTAAAGATATTAATAACCGTCTTAAGTCGTTCGCTGTCTTCTGTCCCACAAGCCTGTTTCTACCATCTCCGTTTGTGCCCTCTTTTAGGTCGTGTTTTTCGCTAATACCCTTCGGAGATGATAAGATGATGGCTTTACAAGCAAACAGTAATTACGTCCGTCCAATTACCGCTTGAAGACAGGGTAACGAGTCGCTGTTGCGAAGTTTTGTTTAAGAAATTAGACTCTCGTTTTAATAGGCACCCCTTGTCTAATAAAAGTTTCTTTAAACATAAACAAAAATGTTCCCATTACTGATCTGTTACTATACAGGTAAATAGTTTATTTCTAAAAGAAGAGTTTGTATGTTTACTATTTATAAACATTAAATTAATATCTCGCAAAACGAATTAATTTTATTTATCCTGACACTTCTTAATAAAATATGTACATAAAAAATATTATGTCAAGAAAAATCTTTGAAAGTTGCATGTTTTGTACTTTATATGCCTCAATTATAAGATCATAATAACGACAAAGTTACTAAGAAAAAGTATTAAAATATTAAAAAACTGAATATGCTTGCAACTTCAATTTCTTAATAGGTAAATATGTATAATAGGCTTGTTAGACAAGAAATTAGCATATTCTGTGATGTTTACTGCGTGAAAAGAGTAGCAAGTAAGCAAAAGGAGACCATAATTAGAGGAAACAAGTTTCTATTGAAAGTCGCAGACGACGAAGCAGTAAGGGGTTGAACCTCTTGAAATAGTCTAGTGGAGATCTATATAAGTAAACGAGTGTACCTGGATTTACGGTACCTTTTAAACTAAACTTGAGTAGGGTACTACATATAAGTATTCTCGTCTATATACTTAAATTTTTAATCTCTCATAAAGTATTTGCTTCTCCTCATATAAAATTGTTTGAAAATATTCTTTTATGATATATTTTTTAATTAATCATACTTTTAGCAAAACATTTGACATTCTTTTAGTATGGACGTTACTGAATTAAAAAGAATGTCTGGTATATATGTGTACTTTTTGAGACGAAAGCTAATGAACATATTCTTTTGAAATCGTATAATAGCTATATCCGTATTACGATTACGTAAGAATAGAAATAATCATTATTTCTTTATTGGAATAATATAAACAATAATTTACAAACCAAACTTATATTCCTGTACAAATATATAAACTCAAAGGTTAAAGTTGTGAGATGCTACTATCAAAGTGTTACCAAAAGCTTTGATCTTCGATTAAATTAATCTATTATAGATAAACAAGTCACCGTATATTGTACATTAAACTCTGTCTGCAGCGTCCTCTATAATTTCAGGCTTACTCTCAGTACGGGGCGTCTGTCGACTAATTTGTCATCCGAATATCAAATTACGCATGAAATGGCGCGTAACAGTAGACTGGTATCACGGGTTTTAAAATAAAATTCAATTCGCCGCATACTCCCATAACGCAGGTAATTGCAGCCAACGTTTGCTGACAACTACATCGGTAATGTTAATTTGATTTATTGGAATCGTGAAATTATTTTTCCCGTTTTCATTGTTATTTTATTCAATATTTCTCTTTTTTAAGCTGAACTTCCGATGTTTTCAAAAAATTGTGACGAAAACATCAATACATTATTATAATAATTGATTGCACTGACATTGTAAAACTAAAAAACTTCAAAAAAGATTTAAAATATAAAACAAAATGTATATATGATTACTTATAATGTGAAACCAATCGCAATTTAAAAATATATACACCAATCTTTAAGTACAGTAATACTACAATGCCAGAGCTCTAGCGTCTTCTAGGTGCAATATATAATAATCAAAATGTCTGTAAGATATAATGGCTATCGATTTTCCGGCACATGTTATGGGGGAGTTGCGACGGGGGAGCGCAACTTAGGGCAATGGTTTTTCCACATTCACACAATGAAATGGCATAAGACATAACGACATCTAATTAATAACGACTATCATATCTCTATTGCTCGGCTTATATAAGGGCTTAGTATAAGAGGATTGCTTGTGGACGCATGATTTGTTTCCAAGGCACTTAGTTAGCGATTTTATTTGCCATCTACTGGGTAATTATATTTGTTTATGTTCATTGACAATAACTTATAATTATTTTTAAACGTTTTCAAAAATAGACGAATTTTACAGACGTACATATATTTTTTTGGATTATTCCGCACATCACCATATTATGGTTATTTAAAGTAATAAAAAAATTGAAAGATAACATATAGTTAGATATATTTTTTAAATTAAATAAACCGTTCTACATTTTAGATATTAACACACTCAGTCAAAAAGAGATGTTACGTTGAAAGTCCATATTTTCGAATTCTATAAAGGACGTGTTGGTAAATTCAGATTTTGTTGAAATTATAACATGATGTTGTCATCCTCAACATTTTACAGACAGTTAAAGTATGCCTTGTGGTCACAACATTCAATATTTGCTCAACAAAAGGCTGATAATTAGTGACACAGCGAAACATCACTGCGTATCAATGTGCTTGACATGTTTCATGTTAATTGGATGGCATACACAATAGCAGGACAGTGCAACCCAAGCATCGTTATTATGACATATTGTTCACTATTGAAACGAATTTAACTATACCTGTGCAGTGTACCATCAGTGTACTGGTGCGTCCAACCCGCGAGAGGATAATGAACGCTTTGTCTCTATTTATGCCTTATTTAAGATTGCCAAATTATGGACGGCTTCAGATTTGTTATGTTGTATTCAGAAAAACGATAAGTAAAACTATTAAAGCAAAACAAGGTTTTTGTTTGTAGGTAATTTCTCCAAAGTTAATACAAAAATATAATATACATAATAAGTGGTGGAGATCAAATAGATTTCTGTGCTAGAGTAAATGCAATTATTACTTATAAATTGCTTTTAAAGGTCGAGTGACCGAATTACCACAAGAATTAATGGAATGTCGCTGTGGAACTGTGCTATGTCAAAAGATTTAATTCGATAACTGTACATATTCACACGCATTTTCAGGCTTTTAAAGCTAAAGCCCGCGATAAAAGCAATTAAAACTTTAACAACATCAGCCCCTGCTCTTTCCAACGCCCTACCTCAATTTTGGCTTTCAGTATTTGCTAAAATTGTTATAAACATATATTTTTCACATCCTATTGATCATCATTTCTTTTTAAACTTGGATTATTCATTCTCGTTTTATAAATTTCTCGTTCTAAACAAATTTGTTTTTAACTTCTATGACAGATAATTTGTCAGGAGTGGTTGTGAGCGAGTCAAAGATAATTTATCTGTCTCAAGAGCTTTATTTATTACGCGTTCGTATCTTCGTTGAGCCCCTTAAAGTTGTTGGTTAATGGAACTTCTTTGCGGCTGAAACGTCACTCACTTTTAGGGAAGTCGGCGCGAGACGCATCTCAACATGTGGTCATTTTAGCCAGCCTTTATTTTTTCTTTCCCAGTAAGTGACGGGTTAATGGAAAACGAATGAACAGTTCAGATAAATATCAGTACTTTTGTGAGTCGTGTTTTCGCTCTCATACAATAAGATGTTCATTTGGCCATAGTAAATGAAATGATAACATTGTTTCGTGGGAAGTAGATATTAAAAAGTAGTATTATTAATATTCCAAGAGTATTAATTATTAACCTCAAATGAATAACGAAATTAAAACAAACTTTAAATATAACCAATTCAAGAGATCAAAAACCGTACTTACATACAAATAAGTTCTTCTCAATCTACTCGTATGCATAGGCATAAAAAAATATTCAACTTTTCGAAATGGGTAGATTGAAACTAATTTAATTTTTATGATAGAGTACACTAAATCCCCTCCCATATTAATATTTGGCCGCGGCCATGGCAGAGAAAGCATTTAATCCTTTCAGTAGAGCCTCTATTTAACCTTTGTATTTAATTAGTTTTGGGAGCGAATGAACAAACAAAATTTCGAGTGGTATTCCATGTGGGGATTAGCTGAGACTAAAGGGGCAATTATGATTGATGATAGGATATGATTCGATTCCACTTAACACATTATAAAGGGGTTATTTTATTGCTTGTTGTTTTGAAGTAAGACTAATGAACTCTCTCTTTATTCGTCATCCTTCAGTTTAAAATATTTTCTCACCAACGTGTAGATCAAAATACAAATGAACTCTAAATAAGATATTATTGCTATATCAAAATAAAAATCTATATATATATATATATATATATATATATATGTGAATGTATAAACTTAAATTATTCATTTCTTAAATGTAATAACATTGCTGAAGAAAAGTAAAAGGAAAATAGGAGACACAGTAAAGTTTATATTAAAAGTCATGTGAGAGTCTGTCTTAGTATCGGGACGGTCAAAGTATTTGCATTTAGATAGCGAAGCAATACCGTTCAAATACCTTTTGCCAGTAAAAGTAATAGCATAAAATAAGATTTTAAGGTTAGATCATGCATTATTTAGGTTCAATTTAAAAACTAACGCGATGGTCGTGGGTCGACACGAATCGTGAACAGCAAAATGTGACCGCAAAGGGCTGTACCCTATAATGTATTAATGACCTTACCAACCCTATATGATACTCATATGAAAAGCTCATTAATATTTTTGCTGATGTCATCTTACATGTTTGCTTATACGTTTTATTATTTGTGAGTGTTTTCGTGATCCATAAAATAAAATTTATGCTCCACTATAACATTAGATTACATTCTTATTTCATTATAGCTTTAAAATAAAATTAACGTCAAAAACAAGGGGTCCGATCTGCAGTTGTAAACCAGACGAATTCAGAATGGACAGAGCATTTGCTCACATTTTCAGCTCAGCTAATTTTAAAATTGCATTTTAGTTTCTCTCAACAAAAAGTAGATATAAGTGGTTTTAGTGGTAAATCGATTCAGTAGAGCATTTCCATGTAATGGCTGAGAGACAAACGTACCGTGTTCATAAATCGAGGACTTTTAATTCTGTGAAATTCATAATTATGTGCACTATATATTTATTTTGCACCGAAAACGAAATATATTCTGTAAACACAAGCTTTTAAGACTTAAATTATACGACGGCTTGATAAACTGATTTTACGCGTGATATTTTTTGGTGGGTCATTGTTGCTTAGAAAAAATCTCTGACATAGTGAAACAAGTTTTTGTTTATCTAAATAGATCATATTTTTATCTATTATAAATTATTTTCAAAATCATTGGCAACAAGCTAAACAAACAAATAAAGCTAAACTTATATCTTGTACATAAGTTGAATGCTATGTAACAAAACCTTGCGCTGCTGGCCGCGTACACTGCGTTAATTACATCAAATTGTGTCGTCACCGGGGAGGACAGTCTTAACGCTACGTTTAATTTCAGCGTTGAATTTGATTTTTCTCTTATTACTTTATACGAGTAACGTGAATTAAAGAGTTAAAAATTTATACCATCATCTTTTCAGTTTTTACAACGTTTGTTAAATATGTTTCCAAGTTATGATACTAATTTAATCGAAATAAATTTGAATATTTTCCTTCCCTTTACGAAAATGTCTTAAAAAGTATTAATATAACACACATAAATGTATTTGCTGGATTATATTCATGTACTGTCACTTAGTATGTAGGATTACAATGTTGATATCCAAACATGAAGATTAATGGAATTTGGGGAGCTAAGATTATCGATATTTATACCAAAAAAATGAAAAGAAGCATTCAAATAAAACAGCTAACATAAATAGGATGAG
Source organism: Danaus plexippus (assembly GCF_018135715.1). NCBI lineage: Eukaryota > Metazoa > Arthropoda > Insecta > Lepidoptera > Nymphalidae > Danaus > Danaus plexippus. The sequence continues at coordinate 5,740,430 of NC_083547.1, forward strand.
TTTTTAACGGTATGACGTGAGAGTTTTAAATAGTTTTTGCAACAATCTCTTTGTTTTTATGAAACGCAAAAACGCACTTATCTATGATTAATAAATCGAGATAAACCCTTACACAAACAGATTAAATCTTAAAACGTCTTATAAATAGCTACATTAATTCAGCATGATACTAATTCCGCTTTGCTTCCAGGAACAGAAAGAACTAGAATTAAAAATGTAAATTTGCGTTTCTAAAGTTTTAAGCATTTTCTCACGGATAAGTTTAAATGAATGTAGAACGTCACAGTGTACTTTTGTAGTTCCAGCTGAGCCGACTGAGGGCTAGTTAATTTTTTATTAGCTTCGACCCTTTCCAAGAGAATATTTGAGAAGAGATATGTACCGTCTATTACATTTAATTGCGGACCACACGAGGTGTTTTATTACGTTTGACACGTCATGTTTTGTCTCTTAATCATTCTCGCTTTATTCAATGAGAACGCTCGGAATGCGGAACATTCACGAACCTTTTGATGAGAGCTAAGATTAATTTCGGAGGGTTTGAAAGCTCAAAGGAAATTTTAGAATGTAAGTGCATTAATAAAGGTTTTTTAGGCTCCCGATAGGCACTCTTTTATCGTCAGACATGTCTTTATTAAATTTATGAGCTTTTACGTGAACATTCGGTAACTATATTGCTCGGGAACGGCAAAAATTTGAGCTTACATTGCTCTTTGAACTTAACTAAAAGCTTTTGGAATTGTGATGACACTTTCGTTTCGAAAATTATTTTAAATTAGGTAGCTTTATTTTATCTATATATTATATTTATTTCGAAACCTGGCATGTTCCAATGTGATCCTTTCTGACTCATATGTACTTTCTAAGGGTATTTAGACACCACTGACTGGAACATGCTACAGCAAGCCTTTGGGTCTGAATATCCCCAAAAAAGTGATGGTGCGGATGGCAAGAAGGGGAAACCACTGCAACTATCTTCCCATGAAAGTCATCATGTATACGGCTCACTGATACATGATGACCACGACGAGTCTGCAAAGACTCTTGCGCCGATGATGATTATGTATATTTTTTGTAATCTTAATTATGTTAAAATATTTTAATAATGTCAATTTTTAATACTTATAGAGTTCGTTTGTCATTAACAAAACGAGATAGATCAAGGGTAATGATGAAATATTATTCGAACGATTATTCTTTTTTTGTCTTAACGACCCTACGGTATGTATTAAAGATGAACCTTGAGAAAAAGTTTGTGAACAATCTTATAATTAAATTATGATTAGAATACCTGTGATGACTAGAGCTTGAATGTCCTGTTGTTGAACTGGAAATGGGAGAACGAGCTGGATAAGTAGCGGATCCACCGTGACCACCTTCGGACATTACAAATTCTGAAACAATACAGACATGTGATTTATCTAAAATGTTATCGTTATGTGTGCGTTAATCAGTATATAAAATAGTTTTTTTTTAGCTAAAACCAAACCGTTCATTGTTTTAAGTCATTATAATATATGTTCAGGCATCAAATGTAGCGCCGAAAACATTACGAAATACAGTCATAAAATCTATACATATAAACAAACTTGTTAGAACTGCTGTAGTTCGACATTTACTATGCTAGACGGACATAACATAAAACAATATATTTGTGTGGCTGTTTGTCGAAACCTCTGTTCGCTTTTACTTTTTAAAAGTTAAATGGCTTTGTTATATTATTAATCATTAATCTTAGTGCCAAAACAAACCTTATTTATAAAAATATTACAAAAGTAAATATTGTTTTGCTTTGAATTTTCATTTAATGTTTCATAATATTATAACATTGTAACTAAATATAGATATGAAATCCTATTAGAGCTCTTCTCTGTGAAGCGAAACAGATCTCCTTTTCATCTGCGTCTCGTTGTGCTTTCTCATCCACCTTTGTTTGAAAATTCTCTTGTGCATTGTAAACAACTAATACTTCAGATTGATATGATCCTGTGCTTAATATAATATCTTTTACTTAATACTTTATAAACATCATTTCGTTCTCGAAAATAACTGGTTTGTTCCTTTATTGTAAATAGAAATAAAGTACTTTTTTCTCCAATCCAAAAAGAAACAAGGTAGAAAATAGGAAATGGTTTTTATATAAAATTTTCTGTCACTACCAACGACACATTTATTAGTGTGAAAATTGTTGTCTAAGTTCTCCAACGCAATAGTAGCGACTACTTCTGACGACCATTTTAAAATTCACAGAGGATGATGGATGTGAAATCAGCTACACCGCCATAATATTACTAATGCACTTTAGGTTATCAAAATTCATTCAATTAATAATGAGCGTATAAATAATAACATTTCATTTAGATACACATTAATATATGCCGGATGTCTGTTTGTACTAAAGTTTTATAACATCTAATTGATATTAACATAAATGGTTACGAATTTTTCTATTATAATTTATCATAAACTGTATAACAGTTCTTTGTCCGGCATTTATTTAAAATCGCTGTAGACCGAGTTGAATTTTTGACGAATGTTGTAGCTGAAAGGGAAGGACGTGATGAGATGTTACGAATCCACAGCGCCCTTGATAAAATACCGCCTGTCGAAATACGGTAAAATATAACATCCAGCATCTCGTTTTGTTTATCATCTTGCAAATATATTTCGCAGGTCTTCCAGTTTATCCGTTATGTAAATATGTCTCAAGTGGAAAGAAAACAAACAAATCAAAGGGTCCTTGTTATTCATTTTTAATATTTTTTTATAGTTATAATTTTAACATAGTTCATTTTAAATCAAAACAGTATTCAATAAAAAAAATCAAATAATATCTGATATTATTTAACAAATGTTGGATATCATTACTTTTCTTAAAAAAGTGGGTTTTGAATATACAACGAGTTTTACAAATTGAGGCTTTTTAGCTCCGGAGTTAATTATAAAGTCTGTAATATTAAACATTAAGCTTAATATTAAAATTTTACCTCTTGTTATAGGTACTGCAGGATAAGCCATTACATTATTACTTAACAACTCCGAGTTGTTTCATTACAAACTATGCGAAACAATGTCGTTAGTAAAACAGCAATTTAACAGTACTTTAATTTCATCTCTTAGAGGAGTTGTGTAATCGGGGGGAAATGAAAATTGATCGTTGCTAACTAAGATAAGTTTGAAAAGTTATGACGAAAGTGCTTTCTCGAAAGGACGAGCAAAAATGTTCGTCACTGATTTAGTTTCGAAGTAATCATTGCACAAACAAGAATGAGTATGGCACCATTTATCATTTCAGACAGGTCCTAATACGTACCACATAAAAGCAAAAATATTACTAATCCTACAAAATCAAACAGCAAATTTCAAAATTCATGTTCCATTAACTAATTATTACTTTAACTTAATAACATAATAATTAACATTGAAAGTCATATATATATAATTAGATTTGTATATAACATACAACGTTCCGATGTTTTAGATATTCTATCAGGTTTATAACAATTTTAATACCCATATTGTGTAATAGGCTATAATAATTGAGTTTTATTTTATTCCCGACGGGACTGGTAAACAAATTAATTGCGGGTAGATGATTAATATCGAATACCTGCAAAATAATATTAATGAGTACACTGATTTTGAGGTTTATAATACAATTTACAAATAATAAATTTAGATTTTATTTTAAAATATGCACAAGTAAACAGGCCTTAGGATTTATTATGATTGTCAAAATGTCTTTGCAATTTAATAGTTTCCGATTTCAGTAGTTTACTTGAAGATTGATATCTTTTTCAGAAATGATCAGAATGTAAAAGTTAAATACGCTGATATGACAGGTAACATGAAAGTTCTGATTACAAAGGTTTTCTTTTATGAATACGGGGTGGATGCCACTTTTACATACAATAAATTGGTAAGGAATCAAAGTCCACATGTCTGCGTGGGCCTACCTTAATTTTCCTCTTTACTGCGCGAACTGAATACCAAAGAAAGGACGGACATCAGTATTACCCCGAAACGAGATTTCCATACAAATTTTACAAAATGTTGCAACATAATATCATCTTTATTTATGTAGTCTAAGATACAAAACATTCATCTTATTAGATTATATTAAAATTATTCCTGATATATAGCAAAAAATGGTTGCCTTAAAAATTTTTACGTATACAGTTATAACTTTATGGTGCTAACAATTTTTTTCCAGTTATAGTAAGTAAATATAATTTAAATCTAGTAATTGTTTAGAGTAATGTATTTAAATATAAAAAATTATTCTGTCTATTTTGTTCAGTTATACCGAACTATTAAAAAGAAGAATTTAATATTATATATGTTATTTATCTAATAACAAAAAATTACATATTAATATTTTTACGATACAATATAATAATTCTCGTTATATTTTCTACTACTATATTATATTATTTTTTGCTATTGTCAATCCTTGTTTACGAAGAAATTTTACTGATGACTTATAAAATTTATATTAACAGAATTGCTTTTAAGATCAACGAAAAGCCAGCGATTTTAAAGTAATGTTGCTTATTTAGCCCTAAATGACTTGATCTTGTTTGAGGCCCTTTGAAGATTGTAACAAGTTTTCACGAAGTTTGTTCGTAATTTATTGTTTGCCGTCATTGGTTGATATATGCAAGTTAACTGTAAATAATATTTCTCAATAAAAATGACCCCTTAATGTTAAATTTTTATCGTAATCAACAAAACCTTAATAGTGTAAACAAATATTATTCACCTTACAATGATTTAATGGCAACCACATTCTGTGGAAGAGTTTAATAGAAACAAACTTACTGTTTTCAGAACTTTTTTGCATCTTTTACTTAATTACCTTTTTCAACCAGATGGCTTCAGAAATATCTTAAAATATGAATACTTATTATATTCCAAATAACAAATATACATAGAATATTGACGTAAAACCGACAGAGAGATGTACTACGAATGATATCATTAAATGCTTTCATTTAAATTGAAATGTGTGTACATACATGTGTCTGGATGAAATCTTAACTTAAAAGACATATCTTCAACCAAGTGGAAAGAAATTTTGCATCCATAGATTGAATAAGGAATCTTGGTTAGATGAATCCTTTGACATCTAATGAGAATAACTATCGATTTCTTGTTTACTCTCACAATTTCATACATATGATAGAAAAAATAATAATAATTTCGAAAGTATGTTTATCCGTGGTGATCATTACTGTCATCGGTGATGAAGATTTTGACTTGTTGAATTAATTTATATCAAACTCTTAACATAGCTTTATACTCTATAATCATAGATAGAGCTTCGATATCACTACTTATAACTTTGTTACAATATCAAATTCTGTCGTAAATTGAGTATAATCTCAAAGGCATTACAAAACAAGCGCTTTAACCCTTTAACATAATGTTAACAGTTCAGTTTCAGAACACTTCAAAGATGAAAGTGAAATGCATGTCTCAACAGTGACAAAGATATTTCAACTAAGAATTTAATATCAACTGAAATGAAAGTTATTCTCTTACAACTTTCCAACACAGTTGTTAATAACGAAACTTGTGGTTAATAGGGTAGGGTAGGGTTGAGAGCTAGCTTGGGTAAATTTTCGGGACAATTCAATAGGAAAATCGGCCTTTGTGAAACTTCCATTGTGCTATAGATTTTCTGAACATCATGTCATGAAGCCTTGTATGAGCCGCCAAAATTTAATTACCCATCTTCATAATCCAATCAGCAAAACATAACGGTTATGTTGTGGTATTGTGTTTAAAGAAATTTCATTATAATAATTTATTCAGATCTTACTAACTGACTGACTGAATGATACCAATTAAGTTAAAAAGCGTTTAATATAACAAACGTTGAGTTGATGATGCCATTTAAACATTAATCTTTAATGATGATCATAACTTTTGTATCGATAGAGAATACAATAAATGACACTCCGGATTTATAGATACATATAAAGGACACTTTCATTGAATGTTCATTTCCAGCGCAATGTTGGAAGGGTATATCGAATGTTTACGACGACATTAAACATATTTTTATGAGGACACAGCGGTGTACTATATTATTACTTAAAGGGAGTTAGTAATACAATCCCATTTCATTGGTCCGTTACTTGCAAAGTATACCTTCATCAAAATTGACAACGTGCGCAGCTCGTAAAGCATTTACGGCGCGATACACTGACACGCCCGCATCCAATGAAATCAAGATAATATTCGCATTTAACGAAACTAATGCTTTATGGATTTAAATGCTACGTCGAAATCATCACATCCTTACAATAGCAATTACATAGAATATAATAATGTTATCAATCGGTTTATTTTATTTATACAACGTCATATAGAAATCATATTAATGGAAAGATCACATTGCCATTTTTCAAACAATCTTTAGAAGAAGCTGACAGAATGCCCCGCTGATTTTCCAAATTACTACGTAATTGAACCCAATTTCTGAGTGAAGCTCATGTAATGAAAGCAGATAAAGGGAAGTGAGGAGAGGCAGGGGTTTATTCAATTCGGCCGCGAGTTCACCCCACGACACTGACTTAAGTAGATAGTTAAGATTTTGCCGAAACCACCCGCAACCACTAATGTATACTCAGAAAGTAGTCTGCCTCAAGACTTGGCCGCTTAAGTACCTACAGCTGAAACTTGCCACCCATTAGTTACTTCCTAGAACACATTATAGCTTAACTTTTCTTATCGCTATGAAAAACAAATACTAACCAAGTAAGTGCTATCAAAGCAGTTTAGTTATGATAATAGGACTGATTTGTTTTTTAATATCAACACTGATAGTATTAGTTTTTTATGTAGTGATATTTAGAATGATTAAGCAATAGGTATGCGGCAAATACGCACTAGAGTCCCGTCGACTACCGAACCGTTTCAGGGAAATAACTTTGACGCTAAGATATCGTGCACTTTACTCGATTGGTTCTAAGGTGGACGTCACATAACACGAACACTTCTAGAACAGACGTTCCCTTCAGGTTAAAATATTTCATTTGATACTATTGTAAACACAATTGATGTAATGTAAGACTTATACCTAAGAACGTGCTTCTAAAAACAGACTCAATTTAGGTATGAGACAATTTCATCTATAATAAGTGTTGTAATATGTAACACCGTCACTTTATTAAGTATTTTATATATGGATGTATGTGGCAAAGATATCCTGGCTTTTTTCTAATCAGGTTTAGTTTTATATAATACTTTTTCATTATCACTTGTGGCCTATACTTCTGTAGTTGTCACTATTGGTGTTAAATACAGATACAATTATAAAAATCTAGTACAAAGTATGACATGTCATTATTTCTTGTATGAATAATTTTGTCACAAATGACATATACGTGATATCCACTTTACCCAAATGTTTACGTAAGGGTTAGTAAAACGTTTTTGAAATATAAAAAATAAAAAACAAAAAACTATGAAATCCATTTAACAAAGAGTCTTCCTAAATTGTTACCAATTTTACTTTGCTCTAAGACAAATTACTCCACATGATAGACTTTGAGATCACACCAAAATCTATTTCACTTCTAACCTCTGACTATATTTTTCTTTATTCACTCTTTTAATCATTACTATTTCACTCTACGTGCATAATCTACTCAATCTTCTTCCATTCCAGCTGCTATCTTGACTACATCTGATATTTCAATCTTTGAGCGTTGCTTGATGTTCAATATTCCATCTGTTAATATTTAAATAAGGATACTGATCAAATAAATAAAGCTATTTATTGAGATTCGTATCAAAAAAGTCATTTCCTAGGAAGTAAGGATTTATAATATTTAATATTTCATATAAAATATGGGAATCTAAATGGGATGTTGAGCAAAAGAATTAATATCTTATCAAAATTTATTGGATGATATTAAATTTGAAACGGCTCAAACGTTATCACATGAGCTCAGCACAATAGATGGATGTTAGCACAATATAATATATAAAACGAGTATTATTCGCATGATCAAATCTCCTAATAAGTTGGATCCCACAGCGTTCAATGTGGCGAGAACTAATACCCTCACTCCCACCGCCCATCACTCTTGGCTCCACACGACTAAACACTTACAATGCTTTATTCTATATTTCACACGACTTATAATGAAATGCAAAACGTGTCTAACCAATTCCTTCGTATTTGATACGTCACCTTTTATTCAATACGTAATAAATAGCAAAACTTTTCAGTAACATATTGTTTCCAATTAAAAAAAAATATTTAAGTCTCCAGATGATGTATAGTTTTAATTAAAGTACACAAATTGAAATAACAATTGTGTGACAGATGTTTATAGCAACGACCATTCAAAAAGCATAAAATTTATGTCCTCTTGTAAATATTTATTTAGTCTGATTAGTCTATTTAGTTGATCAAAAACATAGATATAAAAAATTGAAAATCAAATAAATATATTGCTTAATAATCCCTAAAACCATTACGAATATAATAGATCTCACAATTCGTTTGATGGTCGTATTATGTCTCATGCGTGCTCAAGCCACGTGTCACTCGTCAGAGATTTGTAACCGTGAAATGACATTGCGTTACTTAGCGGCTTGCGGCGAGGCGTGGCCGAGACGGGCGCGGTCACCTCTTGCTAAAATCAATTATAATCTGATACTAATTAATAATGCCACTGATACCGTATTGAATTAAATTTAATGACCATAATTATCAATTTAATATATTGTAATAGGAGCTAACGAACATAATGTATGCCAGTAAATTATACCAGATTAATTGAATATACTAAAAATTTCGATGCGTGAGTGTAATTAATAACGTTATATTTTACAGAAGAGTTTTTTGACATTTTGTATTTTGTATAATTTATGATTTGGCTTTTTATACTAGCAATTATGTTCAGCATAATAATAATACAAGTAAATTTAAACAAATATTATTGTTACTTATAATTATTGATTTGATGAATAAATCGAAATGTCTATTTCCAAGTAAAATTAAAGTGACTTCTTAAGTATCTTGGTGCTTGAATTAAAACAAAGTTAATGGATCTCTCTGAAAACGGGAAGAGTGTCTTGACAAATTTCAAATTTGTTGGAAGGCAAAGGTGGGTACATCCTCTTAATAATTCATTTGTTATTGTATAAATGATGACTGTCAGACATTTTAAATGTACTGCTGTTGTTTCCTAGCGTGAATACAAAATGTCCATTTCCGTCCACGCAAACCCCCCATTAAGGTTGTCAGTCAAGAAGCCAACGCTTATTGACAGACACATTGAACGTTCAATTACAACTATAGGTCATAAAGAATAATTTAAATAGAAATATGGAGTAGAGTAATGGATTTCAAGAAAAGAAAGTTAGACATACGAACCGTAGTATGTCTACCGAGGCTAATACTTTTTACACGCTTTTTATTAGTTTCACCTGTATGTTTGTATGTTTGTATGTTTGTATGTTTGTATGTTTGTATGTTAGTATGTTTGTATGTTTGTATGATTGTAACCGACTTCTTTGGGTAGGATTTTGACCCACTTTAAACGGTCAGATTTTGTTCAAACTTTGTAGATTCATCGAGGACCGATGACAATACCCTAATTTGATAAAATTATTCCATTTTTCAATTTGCAAAATATGATTTTTTTTAATTTATTTAATTTTCATCTATAGTCGATAAGGTAAGAAAATTAATTAAAATTAAAAAAACAAGCTATTATAAAACCAAAAACCAAACTAAAATGTACAAAATAAATAATAGTTTAAAAAAACTAAAGAACACGCTTTTTATAGAAAACCGAACTAAAAAATAGAAAATAAATTATAATTAATTGAAATTAAGAGTAGTGTTTAAAATTTCAATAAACATAAATTAATAATAGTGTCAATAAAAAAAATATTATTTTAAAAAAAGTGTGGGGTCAATGGTTATAAATATTTTATTGACAGATATGAGTAGAGTGATTATCATTTCGAAAATATCTTAAAAATTACCCCAGGCTTTTTTTAAAATAAAATATATATTTTTTTTCGCTCGCAATGAACATAATTATTAAATTGAACTGAAGTACAAAGTTTAATAATAAATTTTTTAGTTTTTTTTTGTTATGTGGAAGGTGGCAAACGAGCAGACGGCCAACTTGATGGGCAGTAGTCACCGTCGCCCATGGACATCCCAACAAAGATGCGGATGGATTGCCAACCTTGGTTGTTGCGGGAAAAGGAGGGATGGGAATAAGAAAAGGCAGGAAAGGGTGGGAAGAAGGAAAGGGCAAACGGCTCTCTCAGTCATCGGACGAAACGCAGTCATTAATGACTACTACACACCGATCTTCTGTGAGAGGTTGGTACTTCCCAAGTCGAGCCAGCCCATGTTCGAGCTGGAGTTACTTGACCACAGCTGGGCTCTACCACCTACAGAGTAAGACGTGATGAAAAATTTAGTTATAATAAATTATAGTCAGATAGTAATAATAGAGAGAAGATTACCTACATATTTTCTCAATTTGTTATTTTTATCTAGTACAACAATTGCATTTTTTTCCTGTTAAAATAAAAGTTGACAACGAAGCTATCTAACACAATTCAAGCTAATAACAGTTTTTGTGACACTAAAGACGAAAAAAGCTTTCCCCGTTTAACGGAGCGTAAATGTGTACTCCATGTTACCACCGCCCTTAAGCAGACATTATTAGGGGGGTGTCACCCGATGGACATAAAATTTTGTTGTATATTTTCCTTAACACCACACTTAAGCCGCGTTGTAGGTCATGTTGCTAAAAGTTAGAATGCGACTGATGAAGCTTGCATATTTTTCGCAAACTAGTCGGCGACCGAAGCGGGAAATTTAATTTTACAACTGTTTTAGTTGAGTCAAAGTTAGGAAATATATTCATCGCAGTAAAATGAATGCTTCAGTTTTCATTAGTTCCTTATTAGTACTATTTAAAAAAATATAATATAATTGTAATTTTTTTCTGGTATGAAGTTTATGATTTATTTTAATTTAAGATTAACTCAATTTAAATTTCTAAGTCAGTAGAAATTGAATCTTGTGTATGACATCGTTATAACTTTTCTACTAAACAACAACATTAATCGGTAGTGGTTAAATTAAGATGTATTAATAAAACAGAACAGATAAATGAGGCACCTTTTACATGGAATAATCATTGTTGCTATTTTAAAATATAAAGAATACTTGATTCACTGGCTACAATCATTTCTCTTTAGTTTAATTGGTTAGGTCGCTGTCATTTTAATAAGGGCTAATGCTCCGAAGGAACATATTCGAATTCGATTAACATTGATGTCATTTTCTTTCGAGGTATAAAATTCAAATGTAGAGTTAGACATGTTATTGATATCAAAATAAAAACAGAATTTTTAATTAAGTCTCATCAAATAGGTGCACAAACACGGGTTAAAAATAGTAAGGAAACTAACTTTAGGTTCTTTTCAGTCGTAATTAGCAATATTTGTAAGCGGCACAAAGGAGTGCCGTGGGTCAACTGGCTTTAGGACGGAAAGCGGTACAAAGGGCTTAAGGTTTTAGATGTTGCCGCTCAGAAAATTTGTTTCATTAAGCGAACCAGCCGAAATTTTCTTTTCCTTTTACTAAAAACGAAATTCCCATAACGTTTACGTTTTATCGGTATCAGTTTACAAAGGTTTATAATAAGGGGATACTAAAAGGATGCGAGCAGGAAGTTTTAAAAAAGATAATACAAATCGGACAATATAAATACGTATAAAAGACATAATACTTTGAGAAGAAATCAGATGTTTTGTTCAAAGTATTAAAAATGTGTGAAATATTCAATTAGTGCTTACTTAAATTATTCAGATAGCAATGGAGATATATATGTAGAAGCTTTGTTTTACTTTTGTCTCTTTTCATTTTTCATTTTTCACTTTTCATGATGTTATCTATTTTACCTTGTTTTTAATTGCTTTCGAATTAGCTAAAGTATGAAATTGGTATGAACGAAATGCCCTGGGTATCAAATGTTCTCGTTAGAAATTATCTGACATGACCGTCTAGACTGGGTCTAGACGTTTGAAGAAATAAATACCGAATCATCTTTATTGTTGTTAAAAAAAAAAACAATCACGTTTTAAAGCCGTTAATAATTTTTACAAGTGAATAGAAAGTATGGTGAAAATTTAAGTTTGAAGTTAGCTTTAAACTTTTATTTATAGAAAAATTATTAATGTAGGACAATTTCGATCTTAGACTTAATTTAATCTAAAACATAATTCCAAAATAATTTATAAATTAATAAGATGAAAATTTAACGCCAATATTTTATGAATATCATATTTTTGTTAACTCCACACTGACACTGTGTGATATCTTCTGTCATATTGCACGTAATATCTGTCCGTCAAATCGTTTACGATCATTTGACTATTGATCGTCAGAAGTCAATAGGTATTTGGCTATCATCGAAATATACGACTTATATGAATAACATTTATTACTTATTTATTATTCGATCATAGCTACAGCAAATAAAAATTTTACTTTTATTGATACGAACACACATAATGTCAAGGATTTCAATGCAACAATGCAATCGATTTATATGCTATTGCATTAACTATTAGAGAAAATATTGGTTTAGTTAAATTCTTCAAGAATATAAAATAAATAAAATTACGTCCTTCACAAGTAACATTTTTCGCATCTTTTACCTTCTCTCCCGTTTGAATATTTGAGAGTGAATCATAAGTAATTTGAATTCTATAAATTTAATTTAAGATTAAATTTAATAAATTTTTCCATTAAATCAAATTTTTATTGATATTATTGTATTAATTATAGATCGTGTTTGGAACCCATTCAATCGTAGTAGATACTCATATAAATTGTGGACTATATACATACATTTATATAAGATGAGACATGAGATTGTTATTAATAGTTAAGCAAGTGTTGTTTTAGATATAGAAGCGTTAAATAAAAACCTGTTCTCGCGAACAAAGAGCTACGTGAGTCAAATTATTTATGTATTGCCGCGGTTGGTCTAATTACGTGCGGCTTTTGTTCTTGCTACCGCTCGCTACTTTTACCTTGTATATACTTCAGATAACCATTAAGACACTCGTAAGATTCAATTTGCTCAACTTATACTAAGTGTTTAATTGTTCTGAAGTAAACGTGTAACTAGGAATATGCAAGTCACGTCTTGAATACCAGAAGAAGAAAGATCGAGAGAGATATCAAGAAACATAAAAAGTATGAATACCAATTTTTTATGGTTTTCATTTAAACGCAATTTAAAATAAAGCTTTTTAAAGTATACTTATAACTACTGAGGTTTTACAAAGTTGAATAAAATCTGAATGTCTGAGTATAAATTTTAAAGTTATACTTTTCATAAATATAAAGAAAAGATACTAACAATGCAGGTTTAAAAGCTACATATTTTCAATATTGTATGCATAGTTTATTTTATGGTGTCATTTTATGAAATCGTAACTTCGTGTGAAGTTTTGCTTCAAAACGGCTTCTTCCCTTGGGGCAGACGGAAAGAACTCTGCAATAAGGCGGGAAAGAAGAGGCATATGATATTCACATGTAATAAATATTAGAATAGGTGCAGTGATTGCGCTCAGGTGTCGTCGCAGGAATGAACATTACTTGCCGACTTTGCTGTTTTATTACTAGAGCGATATCATTTGCCAAAATTCAGCAAAGAATTACTTGCTACAATAGCAGTTTTGATTTGTCCGATGTTACTGAACATAAATAAATTCTATTCTGTCAGGTGCCAAGGACATATATTTACCTCCCGTATTTATAACAGAGATAGATAAAAATATAAATTTAATTGTAGATTTACCAATGTAAAATTAATATATTTTTCCTCTTCTGCCAGATTAATTGATTTTTAAATTTTAATGTGAAAATTTTAGAACTAATAATTATATCGACTCAAAAAGAATTATGATACGATCATCAAAACGAAAACAAAATTGCCAAATTTGCTAAAGCTACAATATACAAAAAATAAATAATTAAAAATTATTAAATATACAAGTTTATTAATTTCTTAACAAGAAAAGAAAAACAATGGACTCAACATTATTTTATTAAAAGCCATAAATGAAATAAGGTACGATGAGAATGCAAAGCGTGAGCGATTGTCACACGAGTGATGCGCACGAAGCGCTGCGGTGGCGCGGAGGGCCCCCCTAACAGCGCCCCGCCGTTATCGATTGCCCCAGTTGAGAGCGGGGCGGAAGTAATGATAGAACGAGATGCAACCACTGCCCGATACGATGGCCAACTCCACTGGTAACTGTATAGTGCACAAATATTGTTCGAGATAATATTTAATCTTCCCTTCCTTTTTCTAATATCTATAATTCTGGTTATAAAGCTTTAACGAGTTAGCACGAGTATTAAGGGGATTGTGTATGAGTTTGTTTGTTGCAATATTTTAATCATTCTTTTGCAGTTTTATATAATGTACTGGTACCTTGTCAAAGTACCTTGCTTTTATCACTCATAAAACTTGGATAATAAATCGATGATAGTAAACAACTCAACAAAGTCAAGTGTGGAACTGACATCCTGCTTATATCTATTCGAACGGATCTCGTAATAGCTTCCTCAATCTCAGCGTCAAAGTTCTCATAAGGCGCTTCTTAACTAAGGCGTTAAGGAAGATAGTTAGTAAGAGGCCTTCAGTAAGGTCTTAAAACTTGGTCAAAACTTTCATAACTAGATCTCAACATTCCAACAGTGTTGTCCACTAGTGAAAACAATGCCGTAATATCCCAGCAACATCTTCAACATTAATATCTTCCTGAAATACCAATATCATAATTATTACTTTAGTATATTGGTTGCATAATTGATTTCAAAATCTATCATAATAGTTCTAACACAACTTCAGGTATCCGTCATTGGATAAAGTTTGTAAACTACGATGCATCGGGTCCGGGCCTATAATCAGTAATATCGATTTTACGATAAAACATTCGACAAGCGTGCTTTTACTTTGCCCGGTAAAACGCGATAGAATCTGAGCCGACGTTCACATCCAATGATAATAAAGAGTAAAAAGAGTCGCCGTTTTAATGTTCACTTTATGGGCACTTCCCGGGGTTCGTAAGGTTCAGGATGCGGCAGATATATTGCAGCTGTTAAAAGTCCACCAATCGCTGCGGCTCTTTGACGTTGGCTCTGACGTTACTGTGACGGTATGAAAGTAATCCATAAAATTGACAACGATGCCATGATTACCACCATCATAAAGCCCATCGTTGCACAGTATATCAGCTTTCAGGATTAAGTCTAGCTTTCCATGAGTTTTTATTTTAATAAAACTTTTGTTATATTATGTCTTTATTTGACTCAATTGTAGCAATGTTTCTTGTAAACAGGCTCAATGTCGTAAAGTCTTCTCCTGAGGGAAGATAAGTCGGTAAATAAACTTGAGAATCCAATTAAGAAATGAGCGGGGAATGGATTTATTTAAGTGTTACTTTATTAACGTGTGTGGATTATGTTCTTGTCTTCATACACACGTTTATATGGCATAATATTCTGTATTTTTTTGGATATACAATTAGTTTTATATGCTTATTAAGTTCTTAAATAAATTAAATATATATATTTACATAAAAAACTTTATGTATTATACTTAGTAGGTATAGAAGCAAAAATATAACTTTCTCTTCTTTTGAGATTTAAGTAACAGAAATATTAGAAAATCTCGCGACTAAATTTTCCTTCTGGTTATATTGAAACGTAGACATCCAAAATTGGAGAAATCGAAAGTGCTTACAAATACATGTTTGAAAAAAGTATATTTTCATCAGTTTTAGTGACCATCTAAGTACCCAGAGTTGGATGGAACAAACAAACAAAAATATTGTCCATTTAAAATCTTTAAAGAGGACATTATAAAATTTCATATTCAATTATATTCTAGAAATGATAAGTGGAAAAGAAAAATACATATGTGGTTTTTCTTTATAACCATTTTTATTTAGAGTTGTTTTTAATTTTATGACTGTACTTTTTACATAAAATGTATATGAACAGTCGTTTTTTTTTAAATAAAGCATTTCACTCAAATGTAAATATAAACCGCTAACGATCGCGGAAAACATTTGTATTTCTATATTTTTGAGTACTTTATAAAAATACAAGCCTTCCAAATAGAGCGAGCGGCTTTTCTTGTAATAATAGAAATTGGAGTGGAGAATTTTTCTGTGGTCGTTAAAAAATATGTAAGTAATATCTTCATATTTTTTAAATACAAAGTTTACTGTCACCGTCTTTAACTTTGAGACAAGAGGTCTTAGCTTCTAAATTGAAATCATATTACTTTTCTAAAAGAAATATAAAATTTTTAGTAACTTTATCCACTAGATTTTTTTAATAGTTTATACAATGAGCTTAATGTCCTGTCCTTTTTGTTAAAATCGTACTGAATTTGATTAATTAGCTGACACAGACAACGGGAAAGCAAGTCATATCGTTATAGGTGATCCCTTGGTTTCTAGAATTAAGGCGTATTTCCAACAGCCATTAAAATTTTACGAGTGAACTGGCGAAATGAATGCCAGAATTAGGTTAAGGAGTATACAGGCCCGGTTTGCGTGACGTTCACTTTTGTAATAGAATTAATATTGAAACGTAAGAATTCTTTCAACCATATTTTAGCTTTATTGTTAACGGTCCCATTGAATTTTTCAACGTGACTCGTTATTTATATCAGATACATTTATTGTATATAAATTAGCTGATGTTATTTTCTATGTTGAAGTCAAAGTGCTGATATAGAATCATACTTTTTATATACCAGATGGGAAAGTGATATGGATAAATACGGGATAATCAATGAATTTTCTTGAAATTTTATATTTAACAAAATTCGCGCATCATCCAACACATTTTTTTTTCATAACAATAAAGTTTAATACAGCCGGCCTGTCGCAAAAACTATCCACTATAAAATAAAATACATTATATGTAATATATAATATATTTTTCGCATAATAAAAATATAAGATATTTATTTGACAACATTTACGTTATTAATGTCAATGTTTGAATTGAAATTCTGACTCTGTATGCTAATAGATTTCACGTGATCCAAGGGTTTGTTATCCAGAACACGTTCGCATTTCTTTGTTTCTTTTTCATATAACGAGATATTGTGATTTCAAGCCATTACATCACCGCATACGCGAGTATTCAGCGTCGCGTAACTTATTAAGACGAGCTAGCCTTTGAATAATAATGATGGACTTATTGATATTGATTACCTTGTCTCCAGCTTATTGGTTTGATTCGTGACAGTTTATAGGATTATTAATATTTCTGTTATATTTCTATGAAAAAAAATGTTTCAGGTATTACTTTTTATTATTATGAATAATACCAAAATTTCTATTATTTGCCTCCACAAAGCTAATACCTTTTCGGATTTTCTACACGAATTTTTATTATTTTAAACTACATAATCCCGACTTTTCAGCAACCGTGATCACGGTTGAAAAGGTATTAGTTTTATTTAAATGACTCGCAAGAGTCTTAGATCTCATTTGCCACCTTACTTATTTTGGTCTGTTATATTATTAAACCGGATATCCGAAAGTTAATTTCACTTACAACTATTGATTTCTCTTGAATTAATTTGTATGTAAAACTGTATTACTGAGTAGGATTTATCGACAACGATACATACCTATATATTTTATATTAACAGTATTTTAGCAAGCAACCGCTGTTAGCAACGAGATATCTTACGTAACCGAAGATAAGCAAGGGTGAAATCCTATCTTATTTGCACCCCCGGATTAAAATTAATTTTCATACGGAGGCATCAAATCACACGCTATGACGCAACTCCCTTTGCTTTGTCTGCAATTTTAATTTCGGCTGATGTGAATATTTAAGGGTATTTCCAATTATATTGTTCATTAATTCTCTGATTATTTTATACTGGATTTACGGCTTACGATTGTCTGACAGACAATATTTTTAGTCTGCTTTTAACTGTATCATACCTTTATACATAATTAAAACCTTTGAATATTCATGTTTTCTCTACATTAATAAAATATATCTTTCACAAAAGGCTATTGGAATTTAAAACGAGGAGCATTGTTCAATTAAAAACCTAGATTTGTAATTCAGATAAATAAGAACAATACATATAATGGAAATATTGAATAATATTATGTAAACAACGTATAAAAACAAACCTATTAAGAATATATAAATAGTACATTGTTACAAATCAAAACATCCGCCGCGGTATCAGTGACGAAACACGAAAAGACGAAAGCAATATCCTTAGCATTTGGTTTTCAATGCGATAATAACATGTAAAGATCAAAATAAGGGGGAGATAAGGCAATCACATTGTATCACATCCGGGATACGCGTCGGATAATTTTCTTCTGAAGATATCGTCATAAATCATGTATCAATATGATAGAATATAATATATCTGAGTCAGTAGACGTCAACACTGCTACTTGGTTTATTCCCATCAAATATTAAATTGTTATTTAATACAAAATAATATATTTTAGTGTTTCGATCTTACCTGTTATATTGAATATATTATATGTATGTAAAACTTGGACAAAAGTTAGAGAGAGGCATAATAAAAGTAGCTATATATATACAATTTATATACTAGTTGCATTGACAATGCAACAAGTATATATGTACAACTTATTAAACAATGTGATACATACAATAATATAACATATTAATATCTACAATAGGATTACGTGAGTAACTTCTAATACTTAGTTTATGATAAAACCGTGAAATCTAATAAATACAGCTAAAGTAAATACGTATTAATAAATTCAGAACACTAAAAAGAAAAATGATTTGTTATAATACTCAAAACTTAACTAATACCTTGAGACAACGTGACTTAAATTCATAATATCTGGTGATATAAAGACATTGCAGCCAAGAGAATTTTCCGTCTATTCCAGGTAAACACTGAAAGCCTGTTTCCGGCGGGAATGGTACACGGAAATGTACTACGGACGGTGATAAAAGATAAAGCTTCATGTAAAACGGTTTGCGGCTGCAGTTTCTTCCTTTATCTCACTTGTAAAATTATATCAATATGTTCAATGAAAAATGTAACCCTCTTTTAGCGCAAAGGAACTGCAACAAAGAAATCCCTATTCCCACGAAATGGTACCGCGTCTATTATATTCCCGGTTTGCGGTTATTACTGGTAGTTACTAAGAATTAGGATGAGAGATAAAGGCGCAGATCACGCGATTCATTTCTCTAATTGCATCCAGGGGCGCTGCCGATGGCAAGAGACAATTTAAAAAACACCGGCTATTGAACGAACATCATATTTCAAAGAATTTTTTTTCTCATAGATATTTTCGTTTTAAAAATACCATTTTGCTTTGGCTTTGAAAAATGCTTTTAAATTAAATTATTAAATAAAGTTTAGACTGTTTGAGATGTAATTACATTTGATACGTAATATGAAACTATGTCGTCAAACTTATCACGTCCCATTAGCAGTAAGCAAGCAGGACGATAAAGTTACGTGTCAATATAGTAAGACATTTTCTGATATGGAAAAATAACGTCATGCTTCCTTTTATAGGGTGTCATAAGGTATTTCAAAAAGACTTGGTCTTACAAGTGTGCATTAAGAATACTGTGAAGAGGGACAGTGTAACGGAATATGTTTGACATACGTCAAGGAGTCTAAGAAAATGGGTGCGATAACGATGCTTCTTTTAAAACTAGGTTCATGTTGGAAAGTTCCTTAGTGTTCCTTATGTAGAGCAGTTTCCTGTATATATTTTTTTCTTCACAATTACTAATCAACATACACCTTAAATTTCAGTAACTATTACGGTAAATTTACTTTTCTAATTATGTTTTATATTTCAAACTTTGTATCATTTCAAAAATATTCTTAATGCATAACAAAGACTGTAAGCACAAAAACAAAATACTAGATTAATAATAGAAATGCTTGAACTTACTTAAACTATATTAACGCGAACTAAAACAATACCTTTGTTAGCAAATGGCGGAGTCGACAAGCGACATGTTCAACGTTCATGCAGACAGATAGAGACTCCATTCAGCAAACCCGCTGGTTTCATCCTTTTCAGTGCGCTCTAACTCACTGATATGACAGTCTCACTCATAGCAGACTGAGTGGCTCCCCATTCAATGGATTGTATATGATTCTGTATAATTATGCGAATTTAATTTCGAGAGCTCTTAAATATCGTTACTATGAAAGGCGTTGATGTTAGAAAGTAACTTAGTATTTTTAAACTAAATGTTGAATAACGAAGTTGGCTTTATATGAAATTATAAATATAAATTTTGTTTAGCTTTTTTAACAATTTCAATCCTCATTAACGTGATTACAGTAGCTAAAAAGAATTGTTACAATTAAGGTGTTGGAAATGTCCTGAAATTTATATTGGGACTAGCTTGACTCTAATAACAGCAACTTCTTATAGAAGATTTGCGTAATATAGCCACTACATATACATTTTAGATGAGTAACAGCGTCTCAGGCTCTTTTTAGCTTTATACATTTTTAAAACTCGTTTATAAATGTAATTATAATAAATACGAAATTTAATTTTGTTTCCAATGAATCAAACAAAAAAAAAACCATAACCAATACATCGTTCGGGGGTCACATACATTTTTTTAAACGAAAGTTGAAAAAAAGTGAAATATTCGAGTATTAGGTTGTGTCATGTCTTTGTCGCCGGCATAACACGGTATTCCGACACCCACCATTAGTTTACATACGAATGGGTGTCGTTTTACATAATCCATCGCATACGATGGCGGTAATTTGTTGCAAACCGTCTGGATAAGCAAATTGATCTCTCTCAATGAATATTCAATAACAGATTTGTAAGCCTCACTGCATACTTTTTGCTGCGAGATATCAGAAAATAACTCGTATTTCTTTAACAACCTCAAAGATCTTGTTTTTCTTTCTTCTTTTAAATTAGTGTTTCCTTTCCTCTACTTTACTTATGTATTTTTTAATATTTAGTTCTGAAATTAAAAACTAGTTTTTTAACTGCAGGATTTTGTTATGTCGAACCGAGTTACATTCAAATTAATTTCATTAATTAGAAATGTAGCCGTTGCAAAATTTTAATAAAGACCAAAATTCACTGCACATAAACAAAAAATAAAATGCTGCTTGAATTTTATAAATAAATATTATTTTTAACTATAAATATATCAAAAATAAAATTGTAAAACGTATTTATTCTAATAAAATGTTACTCTGTAGATCCTTTGAGTTATTAATAAGTGGAATAGATTTCAAAAAAATAAATTGCTTCCTAAGATACATAATTACTAATCCACTAGGGGCCTGGACAGTTGTTTTTAAAATCATGAAGCTAATAAACCGAAGGTCATGCATCATTGAACAAACATAGATATATCCTGTCATATATTCGTAGATGTGTCGGGCTTGATGTTTCAATTGTTCTTCCTCGCAGAAGCCGCATGGCATTCTAGCCAATACCCGACTAAATTCAGCGGCAGACGCATTGAAATGTAAATATGTATGTACGTGTGAGCAGAAACAAGCGGCTAACGAACGCGAAGCAAGAGGCAAAGTGATTTGGGTGCGGGAACACTGTATGACTGAAAACCACAATTTGTGAAGTGGGTATACTGTCGTTCGAGTTTTATTATCAGGATTTTACCCACCCTTTTTATATTTGAATATTACTTGAACATACAACAATAAAAATTATATTACTTTTTACAAATTAGTATAAACGTATCATTTTGTTTTGATTACTGAAATATTGTCAATGTAGAATAAATATATCTAAACATATATTTACTGATTTGAATTATTATTTTTGTACAAATTTAAAATATTGGTACAGTTTATTTTTTGTTTTAGATATATTATTTAAACTGTTATGTAGATCCGTATCATGAATATATAAATGTTTATGTTACTAACAAGGTTTACATTGTGTTTGTACATTTAGTGTCCATTCTGTTGCAACCTGTACGCATGGAATTGCGGATAATACAAAATTTTCTCATATTAATGACACATTTGCTCTGTTAAAATTAATATTTCTTCAGTAAATAGTGCAAAAACTGTAAGCGATATGTCATGTTCTGTTTAATACTAATAGTACCTAAACGTCCAAGATGGTAAATCTCTACAGTTTCATGATGCAAAAAGACATGAATGAAAAATTCTTGCAAAGAAGTGGCGCACTTGACCGCTGAAGCCAACGTTCACGAAGGTTCTAAGAGGATTTCAAAGACTCTAGATCATAGCTAGGAAAACTTTGTTCTTATCAAGAGCGATATGATTTCTAAAGTTAAAATTTTAATATTATCTATTGGCTATACTGATAAATATATTATATATTAAATAATTCCTATTAAGAGACTTAATATTACAGTAATATAAAAAAAAGTTACGTCAAACTTCCCCCTAAACTTTCATAAATAGTAGTAGTAATTTATATTAAATAAAAGCTATAAATTTTAATTTATCGGATATTATGGGTACGTCAAATTATCAGGAGACATTTGCGTCTAGGCGTTGGCACGTGGCCGACTGGCTGCGATCGTGCTCGTCACTATTTTACATATAAATGGACCTCGCTACATAATCTGACTAGTACAATAGCTTTAATTCCTCTATCTCTGTGTGCGTACAAAATTGGAACCTACGCACAGAAAAGCAATGTCCTTATTTATTCAAAAAATTATTATGTATTTTTTAATTATTAAGCAGATATTTTTTTTTTCAAAGACACTTAGCAAAAATACATTGTAGGTACACTTCTCAATATCAAACGAACATTTTATTCATGTACATATTATGCTCATCTATGATTTAAACCGGGCAAACTTATTGCGTACGCAAAACCGACGGCAAAACTAAAGTAAATAAGCCCCAAGAATATCACTAACATAAAGGTATCTATGAAATGAGTTCGGTTCCCGCGAGCCGGAAACTACTGCTGTTGTTTAGTTTGACTTAGCAAACAGAGAAGTTAAATTAGTAGGAGTATTTCCAAATGCAAATCCTGGGAAGTATTAGCGCGCCACCTGCGCTGACAGTCTATGTAATAGCACGAAACCACAAAATTAATTTACAAAACTCTGAACTGTTCTGCTCCCAGCAGTTTTTGGCATCGCCTGTTGTGTTCTGCTATATTGTAAAAATTGATAGGTTTGAGACAAAAGCATTGGTCAGTTTTAGTGGCTTTTTCTATTTGTTTATATATATGATGCGGAGATTATTATTCGGATTTACATTTTTTTATGTTTGACTTATTCTAGGATCTGAAAAGAAATAAAATATATCAGCTTGTATTTAAAATCAAAGGTCGTTTCAAAATAAAATCATATTTGTGTTTCCGAGTGCGCCTTTTGAGTTGCAATTTTACAGAGCTACTGTCTGTAACACGACTGTTCTGTGATGTCGGTTGTTTCCATGATATAACATTTTCTAAAAACCTTTTTTACATGTCTCAAACAAAAAAAAAACATTTTAACAAAGGTTGAGATATTACATAGTAATTTTTAATCTTTTTAAGAGTTATTCGTTTTATAACTTTTTTAAATATGACACTTCTGTTTTTTATTTCAAAGCTATTATAATGTTATTTATGTGTAAAGAACCGACGTAAACAAAGTTATTAATCCGTAGTCATTTATATGCCCCGAAAGGACTTTCATAATCACGTTACGATATTTTAGACGGTGAATTTGGGAAAAACAAGTTTTATCTCCGCTAAAATACAATATTTTAAATTTCCTTTAATGTAACCTGAAATTTACTCTATTACGAATAGATTTATTTTTATTACTTATATAATGTTTGCCCAGATGGGACGCTCAGTATAGAGGTTATTTTTTTATAAATTTGTATATATGATATATTCTCTAGAAGTATCACTTATTCTTTTTACACATAATTTTTAATGGTTGATTACATTTTGTAGATGTCATTTAAATAAACGAGAGTTTGTTACTCTTGATTGTGACAATCTTTTTCCAAGAAGATAATTTTATTCTATAACTAGACTATCTGTTTAACTAAAATTATTATATAATGTTTATATTTGAATACTTAATATACATAAGAAATACATAAATATATTAGATAAAATATTTAATACAAGAGAATATGGACTTATTTTCCTTGTCATCCAGTGAAATCTGCAGTCTGTTATCATAAAAGCTTATAATCACGATAGCATCAGCATATTTAATAAGAACGGTATCCAGCGGTGCCACGAACTCTCAAACTGGCCGAGACTCGCAGTTGGGAGTGACATCTCTTTGAAGATAAAGACGCGGGCTAATTTCGCATTTTCCTACCCAAATATTCGATGATATGTACCTGTCAGGCTTTGAAATTACTTTTAATAGCGTCTTAACTTTCTGAGCTGTGTCTTGTGTGTTGAAATGTGATTTGAAATTTTGATGAGTCTTTCCTTCCCACTTTAATTCTTTTGATTCTTCTTGATTTCGATTTATTTTTCGATTTGATTTTATGTTACTTTTTGATACTTTCTAATATCTAATACACATAAAATTGGAAAACATTAAAAGTGACAAATTTGTTATCAATACCTAAATTCAATATTTACAAGAAATTATAAAAGTATGTTGTTTTTTGGATTAGAAATGGTTTTCGTGAGATAAATATTATTTTATAATGTAAAGATTTTTAAAATGTTATAGTAAATATTATAACTTAAAAGTAACCACAGTTCTATTTACTATTAGGATATAATACATAGTGATATGGTAAGTTTACATTTTCACAGTAACGACAACATTATTATAATTGTCATCTGACAGAGCACTTCAGCGCCACAATAGAGGAGCCAGGTGCAGGTCGTTGTAGTTCACAGTTCAACAATGACCCATCATAAGATAAGTGTGTATTTTGCGTCGTAATCCCCCATCCGGCGGTGTGGTCACACGGACAAACTGGATACAATAAGCTTACTGTACCAAAGAATCATCCCACTTTTGATATTTGTGACGCAATATTGCGACAATAGCTCCAACATCTGTTATTTTCACTACAGTTTAAGTCGGTAACAATAGAGATGTATGATATTAAAAATGTAATTTCTGTTTACACACCATGTTCCAGGGTTTGATTAATCCCAGTCAGATAGTTGAATAAATGTCCATGATATTATTATATTATCTGCATCAGTTCTAGGTACTTTTATCTCCTAAATACAGATACTAAGCAAAATAAATATATAAAAACATAATGTTATAGCCGAGTTGTATCGTATTTTGTCGTGTAGGTAAATAATTTGGGACTTCTCTATATTTGTGGTACGATTTTCACCCTGTGTTTACTATACATGAAAATGTCAAATATGACAGGTCTAAAGAGAAATTTGTCACTATGATTATGTCAAACACAAAAATAATCCCGTCATCTATTTGGGCGTGACGCACCCCTGCATTTTGCGACTTGCAAATTTAGGGAGATCGAAAGTTATGAGTTTATTTGGAAGCCAGTATTACAGAGTTTAAAAACGAAAAAAATAATAAAGTATATATTTTTTAAATTAACAAAATTTTATTAATAAATAATAAGGTGATCAATAATAATTATTTAAGAAATATCTTCAGATATAATTTTCGCATATTTGTAATTCTGCTTTCAAACCACTTATCTAAACTAACTTGAACTTCAATGTATTTCTGCAATTAGTTAGTTATAATTTAATAATTAAAACTTGCAGTCTTACAGACGTGAACCAAAGAATTCGTTTTTTTCATAAACAAATAAAATACGCTACGCAACACAAATTAAATATTTTTATAAACACCTTTTCACTTAAACAATATTTTTTAAATATTTCCAAAATAATCTATGAGAATCAGGCGACTGTTTTATGGCCCCAATCGTGAACGGTAGAAACGAAAGATTATATACTGCACTGTATAGATGATCAGACGTCGTTAAACGGGTGCTTTGTAAAAGTTGTTGAGGGGCTCACGACGGTTGTCATGGCTAATAATTCTTAAATATAATACCTTGATTTGTAAAATATCGTATCTGAATGGTGACATAGCAACGGGTAACGAAACCTGGAATCAGGCATTTTTATAAAAATATTTAATAAACATATTTATCATTTGGAAATGGTGAATTATCACGAAGATGAAGTAAATTTAGAATAAAAAATATATAACAAAGTTTCTGAAGCAAACAAAATAAAGCAAGAAACGTTATTAATTAATTCCTTTAACTAACAGCAGAGCCTCTCTTTGCAATCCACTATTAATATTTCGAAAACTTCTAGAGTTGTACACAAAGTTGTGGCGGTTATTTAAGTGGTAATAGCAGTAGGCTATAATATAATCAAATATCTCAGATCCACAAACAATCCCTTACTTAATATTTTAGCAGACATGCTTTTAGCGGAAAAATGAATACAGTTACTTAGTTACATTATAAAACAACAATAAAAACTCTAAAAGCTTATGATTCGTCAAAGGCAATATTAAATGAAACTGATTACAGAGTCTGTTGGGCCTGTTTATGAAGTATAAAGGGCGTCCGACTCCTAGCTTCGTGTGTTATTAACGTGTCTACTATACATATGTGTATTATACAAACTGGTCGCAAATTAAGTCCTGATGCGAGGGGACTGTTTGCAGGTCCGAACATCAATTGAATGTGTGCGAACACTCCAGTTTATAGCAATAATAGACCGTTGATCAATATTTAACCGAGTGAAATATAATGACGAATAACTTATATCACACTCTTACTCAGTAATCGTTTTAGCATAATTTTAATAAAACTAGATAAATGCCATATAAATATTTTTTTGTTTCCCTAAAAAAAAGGTCTGAATTAAAATATGTCAAACAAATTTTACATATAATTTGTTAGTTCAATATAAGGAGAAAAATAAAGAAAAAATCCTCTTCCACAACTACTCTGGTGACGTGGGTGTTATAGAGGTAATTACCATGTCAGTGATTTCAGACATGACTTTTGCATTTAATACTTTTCAGATCTTAAAGATCCTTTGACAAGCATACTAGGTTTTTTAATTAAATATTTGTTTAGTTATTTCCTTTAAAACTCCCACTTATTGCTACAAAATTTTGGCACGAAGTAATTCATTATTTATTCGATCTTTACGTAATAATTTCCCTACTACAATAAAATGTCCTATCGTATTAGTAATTTTATCAGTTCTGATAACAAAATGAAAAAAAATACAAATTTTTTTGCTAGGTACTCGCTGCAGGCTTTTTATTTGCTACCCATAGAAATATTTAGAAATAACTTAGAATGAAGTAACATAGCTAACTTTACATTATCATCAAATTTAAAAAGTTATCTTTATAAGGAAATAAATAATCAACTACAGCTTACACAATCTAAAATACTATATCTCATATGTTTAAACTGTTAAAATATTAAATATAATAAATGCTTTGAGATATTATTTAAGATTCATGTTGTAATAAAAACCACTTATTTTTATATTCGGCTACAAAAGGATTATTTGTTATATGATACTTATGGAATATATTTTGTAAGAATCTAAGAATATGACATACGCAACGACGAACAGGAATGTTTTCATAAAGCACGTAGTCCTAAGCATTTGCAATGTCTCATATATTTCTTTGAGCTGTACTATTTGTATTGTATTCGAACATGTTCCAATCTTAACAATAAATGTGCCAATATAATATATGTATATATTATAACCAATATAACTAAACTGACAATATTGTAATTATCTTATAAACTTCTTCTATTCTTTTAGATTTGTTAACAAAAATAGATAAACGAAAATTACTCTAAATGCGCCGAATCTGTTTTATAATTTATGCGTTAAGTGGCAATAGCGCGGCTCATTGCTTTTTCACTCGGTTACTCAAATGTAGATGAATGACTCCGGTGAAGACGCCGCAAGAGACAATTGTCAGCCATCGCTCAGTGTCCCCGCTAATTGAAAATTCTCTCAAGCTTCATTTAAATCGCTATCGACAAGAGAAGACACGATGCCACTCAAAATTAAACCCGACTATAATTTGATTGTATTTTGCCTTCGTCGCAAATCGTAACCAAAGGTCAAAGTAGCGCAAAAGATAAGGCCTAGGTCGACTGGTCACGAACAGATAGTAGACTACTTTCGATAATAGGAGGGAAATGTAAATTTCAACATTATAACAATTCCTAATAGAAGCAATTATGGATCCCTTATACATAAATACCCCTTAAAGTGGATTCGAGGAAGGAAGAGGGCGAGAACGGAAGAAATTCCCAATAACAGGGAGCAAAGAATGGGAAATTATGAAATGTAACACAATCCAGATCTTGTTCCTTTATAACAATCGCTTTTTCTTCAAGATAATTACCCATGAGAAATTCGAGAACATCTTAATTTGAATTCTTACTTCAACTTAAATGGGTTTATAAAACATCAATATTCACTGTTTTCAACAATGAAAATACCCTTTATGCTTATGAATGTCATCGAAAAACAATTTGCTTAGTGTTTTTGTTCATTTCAAAACGAAATTTGACATTAGTAGAATGTCGTGGATGGGAACGCGGGGGGCAACCCGCTTTAAAATATTATAAGCAGGCTATGAATATGCAGAGACACGGCTCTCGACGGCGGCGGTTAACGATTTGCACGTTTTTGGACCAGTCGCTAATTGCGAATGTGTACCTACACTTATGGTGAATGTAATTGCTTTCACTGATATGAGGTACCTCGTGTTTGAGTTTCGATTTTGCTTTCCATTGTTATTCTATAATTAAACTTCGTTTAAACTAATTTATTAATGTACACACTCATAAATATTAAGGAAATAATATTATACAAATTAAATGTTACTTCCACTATTGTCATTTTGTTATATATTACGTTGAAAGATGTATACGGAAAAGTTTTTGCTTTTTAATTTCTTACTACTAAAATGAGAATCAAAATAAAAATAATAATATCAAATTCTGATCAAGAACGAATTATAAAAAAATATATATATATAGCATTAAAATATATTAAAATTAAGAAATTCATCCCAGGATTTAAAATTTATTTAGCGAAATATAAAACACATAGAAATTAACATGACCGGAAATCTCACGAGTATAAAATAAGTTCCTAAAAACTTTAGAAGGATTACATATCTGTAAACTTAATCAGCGCTTCGAAGTGCGATTCTATGTACAATTTATTAGACGAGCGCTTCAAAGATGCTGGTATCCTATAGAGTCTTTTCAAGAGTGATTAGGGCTAGATTGAGGCGAGCAACTGACGTATCTATCCAATTAATGAAGTCTGGAGTCAGGTTAGCCAATTCCTAGATTTATATTGCAATTTGAATTGACCCTATTTGATCGTACTGTAAACTGTAAGTGTACTTCACAAACCTCGCCCGCTCGTGACTAAATTGCAACAAAATGAAATATATACTGCTTCAAACGGATTTGTATTAAGATTTTTACATTGGCAGCCAATTTGTGTATGAATGAAAGTTCAGCGACGTATGTACAGGTAATAACATTCCTTATTTTTGTTTCTGTTGCACGTTTACTAGTATTAGTAAAATAATAATACTTTACAGTGTTCGTCGACGTTGTAAAAAAATGAATGATAATAATCAATAACCATTTTTTTTGGGTTACTGGATCAATTGTCAGACATTCGTGAAAGGTAACAAGGTACAATTAGATAAATTTCTATTTCGAGTGCAGTAAAAAACTTGAGACTTTAAAAATTTTTAATTTCATTATTCTTGAACATTGATATAGTTTTGGTTATCAATAAACCAGTTTTATTTTAGCCAATAAACAACTAAAAATAGAGACTTATAGAGTAAAAATAAAAAAATATACTCTACATTTTTATTTCATTGCTATTCTCTCTGATGTTTCTTTTGTGTAGAATACTGATGGTTAGAAAAAAAATCATTTATGACGAAAATAAAGAGAAGAATAGACAGAAAATAATAAATACAAATTTAGATAAAAATATTATTTCATTTTAAGTTAAATTATTATAAATCTAATGAGCTAATGAAATAAATATAAAAACATATATATCACTGCAGAAGTTCAAATTCGTAATTAAAGGTTTATTTCGAAAATAAAAGTATAAAAAGTATCCTCTCTTAAACTATATAAATTGTAGACATATAACACATACAATCCTGAAAAAGTGATCCTAAAAATACTATTAAATATTGTAATATAAAATTTAAAGCCGGAAAGCAATCTTCACGAATGAGCTCCGCTTAGCAGGCCATTTCGCCATTTCGATGCATTTCCGAGTGGAAATTATCTATCATTTGGGGAAAAAGGAAGAAGCCACGGGATCTGTCATAGAGATGCGAATTACTAAAGAACAGATGACTGAACCGTTTAATAAATCTTCTTAATAGCGAGTAAAATTCTTAAACATGAAAATAAGGAAAATTATTAAAATTTTTATTTTGCATTAATGACTCCACCATAAGTAATTGAAATGTAGTCATTTACTCTACATTTTATATTACATATATTAATCTATTTAAGGGTCAAAAGTAGTCGTTAAACTTACTTAAGCATAAAAAATAATAAGCATAATAAATAAAGTGAATTAAATAAAAATTCAAGTTCAATGGAATAATGTAACTTATTACTTCTCATAACGGAAGACACATATAAAACTCCTAGAATACTTGAAAGAGGTAAACGATCCAGCACATGTTATCCTTACAAGTGAAGCAGTCTGCCAAAATTTGGTTTTACAAGATGTAAATCGATTTCGATTTATGCATGAAACAAAGAAACTTTTAGGTTCATTGAAATTGACTTCTCCAAGAGTTTGAGGACAATCGATACTATTTGTATTATAGTGGTCTATGAGTTCAAATTTTCGGGTCTTCTAGAATTTTTGCATGCTCTTAATTACCGACAAATGACTTTTACTTTCGTATTCAAGTTCCAGTTACTTTAATGTTGCAGATACAATACACTTTGCAGATTCGTAGATTCCATTCATAAAATTCAACTACTATTTTACACTATAAATTTCTTCTCCAACAGACTTTAATATTTTTTAGATGAAATGTTTTATTATATGTCTGATATCTTATATTAACTAGTCTTCAAACTCTGTATTTCATACCTCGTTACATCTCTCATGTCTTCTTTATTTATCTCTCTTAAGAAGTATATATTTAGGAGATAAAGAATTCGATCGGGAGTGCGTTGTTGGAATTTTAAGAATTTTTTGTTGTATTCTTAACTATCGGTGTAGATGTGTAGATTCCAAGCAAAATGGGACTTAGCATCACTGTTACTAACGCACACTTTATGATAGATTTTTGAAGAAACGGGACATTTTAGATAGCCCTCCTTTACTAATTGTTTTGTATTTGGTGCGTCATGGTTCCGATTTTAGCAAATTAATCTTTATTAAAATATTTTAGGCGATAGAGTCTATATATAAGTATTAATAATAATAAGGGACAAATTAATTATTTTAATTAATAAATTATAAGATAGTAATACAACTCATAACAATAACAAATTTAAAGAGTGGTTCAAATAAGTATCATGAATTATAAATACAATTAGTAAAAATATCATTCATTTTACTATTGTCAATACTTCAATCAAATTCGACTACTTAAATTCCTTGAAATTGCGGAATAAGAAGTAATATATTTCTTTCAAAAATAATCAAAATAATAAAGAGATTTTATATTTGCACTTAGCTCAGCTCACGCTCCGTTTTTTATAATTTAGAAAATTGAGACGAGAATATAATCGAATCTAATATTCTGATTAAAGAACGTTTTATTTTTTGGTATTTTCAATTTTAGCCACTAATTGCACTGTAAATATAAATTTATGCAAAAGTATACTGTCTACATAATATATGCTATAAAAAAATATTGTAGCTGTGCACCATAGAGGATTCATAGTAAACACTCGCTCAGGATTTTTGTTCTCTATTCGCAAAAATTACCCTAAAGGATTTCACAAGAACAACTCTAAGATTTGTTATATTTATATAAGTTTTATAAATGCAACAGATATTGTCAAACGAAAATAAAACCAAACTAATCCCGAAAATAGCACTTTTATTTTAATATTTTCCCAGTAGGGACGAGTCAGCTTCAAAATTTTGCTTAACAGCGAATCTTCTTGGAACCGTCTATAAATCTGACCATAAAAATAAATCCCTGCAATCAAATCGCGAACAGCGAAAAAAGTAAGGTTGTTTGTTGCTATCTGAGGGAGTATACACGAAAATTGCTCGGGAACTATTTCGTATACGGATAAAAAGGTTTCAGAATATAAATATGTACTAGTATGGCCTTATGTCGCTTAGCGCGGATTGGGGTTAAAGAGGAATATTGCTAACCAACAAATAGCATTATGCTGTTTATTTTTACAGCCAAAGAATTATGGTTGTATTCATGTTGTTGGTATAATTATTTAATATTTTATAACCAATTTCAACTTAGAACCTACAATATACTAACAGCAGCGTCATGTATATGAGAACGAAAAGTACTCTTAGAATGTTAATTATCATTTGTTTTTAAAAGAGAATAATAAAAATAGAATAAAGGAAACAGAAATATTTTATGCTTTTAAAAGTACAAGAGGCCGGAAATGAATACGACTGTTTGCTGCAGTGGTGGCTACAGGGGTACGTGCACCTCCTATGTCGACCCATGTATGAATTCTAATAGAGGAAATGCAGCAACTGAATTTCCTTCAAAGGGAAAACCTATTTAAGATATGGTGCTTCGTGGGATGGTGAAAAATTTTTTGTTAAGAAAAATCACTTTCTGTTTGATTGCCATATAATTTAATTGTAATTTTCAGCTTCTCACAATTAAATGGAAAACATCAAAGATCAATTGCATCGTTTGAAGACAATTCAACCCAAACACGGTGATTATTGGCGCATTATTTTTGATAGAAGTTTTAATGCTCGGTGACGCTTCGAGAGGTGTCTACTAGATTTATTACCTTCCATTTCGATTTGTTTACTCAGTTGTTCAGATCCAATTACTTGGCACTGTTTCTGTACTTAATTAAAGGGACGCTTGATTACACGCCCGCTGCGGGGCTTTGTATAATTGCTATTGTTTAGAAAATGAAGACAAATGAAACTTTAATTTAATGACACTGTCTCATTCAGACGCACGGGAGAAGAAGTGTTCGAGCACGAAAAGCCTCGTTTTCATGTTTGAATTGATGTAATGTTTTACAGAGATTCAATTCTATTTCAGGACGATCCCGGTCTTATAGAGAATTCATGTTGTTACAATTGAAATGTTGTACTTCATGTAGAATATATATTATTGATATGGTACATGACATAACTTGAGGATTTCCCTGATACAATTACGTAGATTAAGTATTTTGTAATCCAAATGATTACAGAAAGTATAAAACTGAAGGATTCGTTTATCTTGTTGAGGTATTAAATACCCTAGAAGAAAACTATTTAAAAGTCATAGATTTTTTGTCAATTCATTAAGAAAAATGATTTCTTACGATAATAAACATATTTTCGCCCAAGAGAAACTTTGAATAGTCTCGAAGTCTCAACGAGATTCAAAGTCTGCAGGTTTTCAAGTTTAATTGAACTATTAATTTAAAATCATATTTTCAACAGGTACGTTATTTATATGTCCTATCTCAGGACGGTTCTTGTAAGAGCGGTAACTCGATTCGGCATCGACCGGAGAGAGTGGCATACTTTTAATTGACCGTAACTGCGTTTGCCAGTAGCGTTATTGAATTACCTGTGAACAGCGCGTCCTATATCCTACAGAAGAATTTTTTGAAAAACCGTTTTACACAATTTTTTTTATAAAATCTGTGATAGTGAACATTTTGTTTGTATTGGACATGTGTATATATCGGGTATAACCAATATCAATCTGTCTTTTCAAACATAATTATGTATGAATTGTAGATTTCTTTAGAAAAATAAGATTATTATATTCTAATACAAGTTAAGATCAGCAAAATTACTTCTCATTTGATGATGGCATTTCGAGTAATTTTTTAGAAAATAGTTATAAAAATTTATTTTGTCCAAAACATTTGTTCTGGCAAATAATAAGTAATGCATACATATACATACATATACATAAGACACAAGAGAGAGTATCAGAGACATTTTGTATAAGAATTAAAACACTTTTAAAGTCTCGTTTGCATATCCTCTGTTACTTCATTATGCATCTTCTATTAAGCACTCGCCTTTCAACCCTTGCAAAGTAACATAACAAGATTCAGCAGAGTTGCAAACTTTGCAAGATTAGTGTTTAGAGAACGCTGTCTTTATAGTGTCCTCTTTGCATGTTTTCGACTCGTTGGGATAAACCTGTTAGGCTAACTAGAGCTCACACGGACGTTGTTTATGGCTGGTAGGTTAACGTAACAACAGCCTTAGAGCAAACGAGACGGAAGACTGAGAACCGAAGGTGCATATATGGATGGCAAACCTTTGCTCGGGGCGGATTTCTATATTATACATACATATATATATAGTGTCGCAGAATATGTTTATATCGAAACCAATTTGAAAATCACTTTTTAAATATATATGGATATTAATAGTGATTTAATATTCAAGGATAATTTAAAGTTACGTTGTTATGAATAAAATTTCATAGCGCTTAAGAAATTTTTTCTTATAAAACAATTAAAACTTTTTCAATAAAGACTCAACTTTTAAATAACAACATAATTAAAAAAAGTTTTTTTACATTTGCCTTTGCTATAACTGAATTAGCTATTCTAAAGTCACCTTAGCGTAGGCTTGCATTTATCGGACTCCGGTCATTGTGTTACCGAAGCTCAAGTGAGTTTCCAGTAATTACATCAGGGAATACGGCTCCCGTTTTTACTCTACACGGCCAGGTTAATAGGTATATCAGGTAACTTTAACAAAATTACACCCATGTTTAGTACGATAAAGAAGATAGATTTATGTTATTATTCGCACAGATTTATTTTATACTATAAAAGCTTTATTAGTTTAGAATAACAAAGCTGTATACGTTACACATATATAACATAAACAATAATTATAATAGAGTTACTTTATACATATATTTATGTAACGATTTATTCTAAGTTAATGTAAACTGTGTTATTTTTTCATTTAGAAATAAAACGCAAAACCATTTTGAGCTTAATAAAGTTACGACTCACTACCATTATAAATAAAGAAAATAATAAAACGAGAATTAGTGGCTCGACGAAGTTTTCCGGTAGCCGACATCACCACATAATTCAAGGCAAGATTAAATGCCTCTTACTTCCCACCGGAAGGCCAGCGCCCCATTAACCGGACCTACGAGTTGCACCCACTTATATGTAGGTATGTTTGTTACCATTAATATACGACTGTTGAGT
This sequence comes from Danaus plexippus, assembly GCF_018135715.1. Taxonomy (NCBI): domain Eukaryota; kingdom Metazoa; phylum Arthropoda; class Insecta; order Lepidoptera; family Nymphalidae; genus Danaus; species Danaus plexippus. The sequence continues at coordinate 5,775,913 of NC_083547.1, forward strand.
TTAGATTAATTTATAAACCTCGGAATTGTATATGACCATATGAATAATTTACTCTATTTTGTTAAGATAATGTTAATTGATTGAAAGCAACTATTGGGAATACTTGAACTCATAGCCCAATAATTTTAAATATATACTTAGAATTGATATGAATATAATTAAATAGTATCAATGCCATTTGTATCGAAATTATAAAACATTTCACACAATAGAATCGATTAAGCAAATACAACTTATGAAAACATTTTAATGACGAAATGACTGTTAGTCAGTCGCCGGCTGCGGCAAACAATGATAAACCGAGATATTGCATACAAGATGCGTCTATTCACAATACGGTATACCCTGGTAGCTATTCAGTGGATGGGGCTGCCATTGTCTCGGCTCTGTACATAATCAATGTAATATAAGGGTTGACATAGACTGCATAGACATAGACTGCATTTCCTTGATAGCTACTTACAATAACCTTCTATATAAATTTTGCTTTGCTTCATTAAACCTTAAACCTTAGAATCAGAATTATAGAGATCAAATCGTTTTCATCGTGTAAATTATGTTTCTGATTGTTTTAGTTCTAAATAGTTTATGTGACAGTACACTTTAATCTTGCGAAGTTTCCTCATCGAAGTTGAGAACAACTGACAGGTTATGGTCGCCACACTCTATTACCTTCTATAAATTAAAGCAACTTCTGCTGATGGTTGTCCCTATTCAATAATAATTACATCCCATCCATTTTTCTATCCATAAATAACTACTAATCATTTACACTGTAATGAGCATAAACAATTATAAACTTAATAATTTTTTTTAACAAAATTGAAAGTGAATATTCTTCAAACGATTGTAAAACACAATCCTCCTTTATATTTTGTAATGAATCATTTATATAATTTGTATTCGGAGCACATCGTTTAATATTTTAGGGTTGAAACATAATTGGATGTGCAGCGGCTGCATCTGAACACATCCTTAGCTGGCAGCACGCCACGGCTTTGCATAATTTAATAGTCTCATAGATATATTGGAATCGTTTTTTACTCTCACTGCTAATTGAATTTTGTGTAATTTTAGCTATTTAAAATTTTTATTATAATATATTTTGTAAAATAAAAGTTAAAATAATTAATAAGTCTTTAAAAATAACAAAATTTTTATTATTCCCCTTTTTTTACAGTTTCTTTTAATATTTTAAAGAATAAATAGACAAGCTTTAAATAAAGAAATTGTCACTACGCATGTTGCTAAAATGCTTGTTTTTTGTTTTATATTTATATCAAATAATAAATAACTTTTTTAAAATATATTTCTTACAGCCAAAGATGTATACCGTGATTTCAGGATTCTGTTCAATTTATTCTGTTTTTATAAAGATTAAGACGTTAAGAAAATGTATTTCATTTTAAATTTGTCAATGTCGTCATTCAATCTCTAACCCCAATGGAAACATAATCGAATACTCCTTTAATAAAATCACATAAACAGCAATTAGAATTTTACTCATTACATTTTAATATAAATCATAAATATTCATAATTATTATACATTTAATACCGAATGTGGCATACATTTTCCGCGTCTATAGTTAAAAGCTTAATTGAATTTTGTTGAGTCACTGAAACGATTACTCCGTAATTGATATTGTAATTGTTTATGGAAATCAAAATTTTAACCTAACGTAAATAAAGAACAGTGCTGTGAAATTTACATTTTAAGGCTTTGAAGACAGACGCAGATTTGTCGTAATTTTATTCGGCAGATCAATTCTTATAGCTCTAGCGCGTAACGGAAAACTGATTTCATTTCAATATTCTGTGTACACTTCGCCTTCAGATATTTTTCTCTCCTGTTCTACATTTTACATAAACTAATTTCCTGTGCAATATTGGTCTTGCGACAGTCCTATAGGCACGGCCGCTTCCCTCAAAAAAGAACTCGCTTCGAAGGCTTCGTCGACCAAATCAAATCACTCGATCTAACTGATCGTCCCAGGTAATTTGCAATATAAATCTGTTTATGATTCACTAGAGTTTATTTTTTATTGGGTACAAATAAAAATCATCATAAAATGGTTCAGGTGAAGCTATGAAGAGATTGAAGCTTTTACCTGATTTAATATTTAAATTGATTTGAAATTAATTTAGAGTTAAAACATGTTTTAAGTTTTATGGGGACATAAAATAGTTCTTATTTTAACGGTTTGAGACATTTACAAACAATAATTCATCAACAAAAGCTTTATATTAAACTAGTTCTTATTAGAAAATGACATATGGATCGAGAAAGATTCCTCTATTGTACAAAATTTAAATAATGAAACAAAATATATAAAAAGTAATAATTCCCGCATCCGAAAGCCGTAAAGTTCAGAACGTTTCCGAACCACTGTATGATAGTGTACGATGCAATATGATACGATTTTAATCCAATAGTACTGATTTAACGCAATCGCCGAGGTTGCATCCCCTGCCGCAGGGCCAGGCACCCTTCGAATGGGGAAACGTTAATATGAGGATATGAGAATTTACTATTTAATCCACCTGCAGGCCAATTTGTTAATATTTTCATTCAATCCACTTAAAATCCCGGTTCTGTATAAAGCAACACAGACAAGGTCTGGACGATTTGGCATCATTAGTAAAATATGTATAGAGATATTTAAATTTCAGGGTATTCACACTTATTGGAAGTAAATGAAAACAATTTTTAAAGGCTAATGGATTGTTACGGTCGGTGAGGGCTTTGCTAATAGTTCAACCGGTGCTTATAAATGGCTCTGATTTAAGCACAAAAGTATTTGTATCGCTTTCAGAATCATTCGTTAAATTGACAGTGAAATACAAAATATATTTTAAGCAATTATCATAAAATTAAATGAATATTAAAAAGTCTAAAATGAAACGTTTTTGATATTAAAATATATTGAATGTTTAAAGGTTTCAACTTTTAATTTGAGAAGACAAAAAAAGATATCTCATACAAATTAATTTAAAAAGATGAAATATATAGAAAGAGATCGATGAAGTCTCAACTGAATATTTTGAACCAAAGCTAAGAAAAAATATTTTTATAAGAATATTTATAAATATATATTTATAAATTATGTTATACCATAGAATAGACGTGACTTTCTTGAACACATTTTTTTGGTGCATTCTATTTAGACGGTCCCTTTATCAATTACCTCTAAACAAGAAATATGGGTGACGGTAAGCCTACACGCTCCTAATTAAAGTAAGTACGTAAATTTGGGTAACAGACACAGTAGCCATTTTATGTTATATACATACGCTGTGTAAGCTTGTTGCTTTTGATATAAATTATCAGTATTACTTCGCCGTTACATACTTCCTATAGTAATATACGGCTTCACTGGGGATTCAGTTAATACTGAACGGTGATGGTCCCCGGTGGGGTAAAGATTAAAAAAAGCAATCAAAACACAACACCTTCAATATTTCAAACATCAATAAATCATTTACGCTAGATTGAATAGTAGTTGACCCCACCCAGCGAACATAAACATCATTAGTAGCTAGGGGAACTGGCGAAAAATTTTCACACTTGCCAACTTTGAATTTTATTAATGAACGCAACGATACAGATTACTCAAAACATTTTACTTCACAGATTACATTGGAAAGTTGTTTGGTTATCACTACTTGACTGTCAATATGTACTTATTCTGAAATTAAATATATATTTGTATTTAAACTTTTGAAATTATCATAACAATATTTTCAAAAGGATTTTGCTAAGTTTGAGTGGAGGAACCTCATAGACTTTCCTTTTTAACTTCTTATATTCCTTTTATTTCCTCGTTAAGCTCCATCGCTTAACTGGAGAGACAATAGACTTGCAGCAAAACCTACAGATCTTCATGGACAACGTAACCATTTATAATCAAATGTACCCTCGATCGGTTATTGCAATGTAAAAATTGTAAAATATTATTTATAAAGACGTCGCTGTCACTTCCTTAGTTTCATGCTTTATTAAAATAAGTCAAGGGTCGAAGAGCAGGATAATCGAATGCCATTCGACCGGCTTCACGCATGTCAATCACATCAGCACCGTCAGCTACTTTGCATCATAATCGACTTCCCACAAAGTAAAACAAAATCTCCACGTCGCATTAATATTCAGCGATAGGGCTCAACGCATCGCAGCCAGATTGACGTTTAACATGCAAATTGCAATCTGAAAATCTAGCAAAACTGTGTGCGACTAAACATTTTCGACATTATTAATTCAGGGCACAGTTGTTTGATTCACTGCCCAAAATATAATTTAAATGCTAAACGAATTTATACCACTAACGCCAAATTAGACTGGGGCCGGGTGGCCATTGGGAATTGGGAATAGACAGGTGTGTGGCGTACTAACACATCGTGTTTACGAACTATAAAGCGATACTCGAGTTTTTCTAACCGCAAAATCCATTATAAACATCTTTGAATCAAACATAGTATGATTGTACAAACTTTCATATTTTTTAAATTTATTATAACTGCTGTTCACTAAGAATTATATAATTTTGATATAACTTTTTACTTTACAAAAAAAAAAATACCCTAAAAAATAATTAACAAAAACTAAAAATTCAAGAATGTGAATGTGATACAAAACATCGACAGTAAATATTAGTAAGGACTATTTCATGTAAATTATTCTCAAATTTAAGTTATAAATCAATGAAATATCAAGGAATGATCTTGTTCTATAAATAGGTGGAATAAAAATTATCGATATGTTTATGTATATAAAAAATTCTCTAATAAACATATTTCAAACCTAACGGGGTTAGAATATCAAAATATAATTTATGAGATTCTATGTCTAGACGATATTTAATTAATAAATCATTCTGTAAGTTATGTACATGTATTGTGTGTGGGATGATACTTTGTTGCCGTAAATTGAATAATGAAAATAATCATTTTAATTACTCCAACATCAATAAAACAACTGGGCATTATATAATCACTGAACATATACACAATTAAAATAACGTCCTAGTATATATTTATCCTTTCCTCAGTATTGATAATTTTAGTATAACAATGAGAATTAATATGACAGAAAGTTAAATTGTCCGCTTCAGCCTCTATTAGGGGGCGAGGGTGTGGTATCAGTTGAGCGCAGAGTGATGGATGCTAAGAATAAATCAGCTTTCAGCACTCGTCCAAGATGACCAGATGCGCCCCCAAGTAATGTATTGAAGATAGTCAAAATTTGAAACTTGTTAACTCCGCTACACCGATTATCAACCTCATAGTTTTATTTATAGCAGCAAAATCTAGCGCTTATGTTATTATTATTAAAATAAATACTAATTATATTTTCTATATTATTTACTACTGAGCAATAATATTATTTAAGATTTAGCGAGCATAGATGTTAAATATTTGTAGCTGTAAAATCCGTTCTCTAGTCCAATAACAACTTTCTATGTGTTAACTAACTATACAGGGTTGTTTTTAATGTCATTAATCTGGAAGCTCCGGTCCTCTGATGCAACGTAACCCCTTTACGGGCACACCCCTTAAGTTAATTTACTAAATGAAAACAGAGATGTTTCTACTTTGTGAATATTAAGACATCTCCCTAATAGTAAAATCAAATGCTAACAATATAACACCCTCTATAATTTTTTATCCAATGTCCATATTAATTTAAGACACTCAAAATGTATAAATTCATTATTTATTGTCATTATAACTAGGCAATATTTACTTATAAAATTTTAATAGACTACATCATTTACATCGAAGATAAGAGATCAATGTCCCAATCTTTTCCTCAATACAAACAAGTGGAAACACGACGGCTTAACAACAACATGAGAAAAGCTTATTTTGAAAAAAAACTTAATCTCGTAGTTGCCGGCCGTGAATATTTCGATCAGAATAACAACAAATAGACGGGAGCTTCGTAACGTACAAATATAAAACGAGAAATGATTCATTTCGAATTTCGACACATGCTCGAATTGAAAGGTTGGCTGCGAGTGACGTATTTTTAATTACCTTCGACCGCATCGCATCGAAACCATATCGAATTTCTATCGCGGACAATATTTATTGTGCAAGATGCCAACGAGATCTCTATTAGAGCCCGTGTAGCCTAGAGGGGAAACTTGGGTCATTACTTTATAAACCACCGTATAAATAAAAACAAAAATATAGACGTTATTACGCATAGAAACAAGTTTTTTTAATTATAGTTTCAATTCTTTGAAATCTTACTAGCATCTACAAACGACAAACTATTAAATCACATTTCAACACAGAGTTAAACTGTATAAAAAAAAATTTATACTGTCATCTGTTATGACAGAATCATGTTAGGTAAAAGGTAGATATTTTAATTACCCCAATCTTGATCGAATCTCCGTGCGAGCTTGATTGAATTTCCGGGCGGGCTATCTCGTATTTGCGGAGTTGTGGGCGCCAGCCGCACTCTCCCTCACAGTTCACTGGCCTGTGACGTCACACCGTCGATTAAATTTTTTATTATCCGTTACGGTAAACGCCTGCTAATAAAGACTACTTGTCACCTTTTTGTTGTCAAGTAAATAAAAGGCGAGAAAAAATTCCTTCACTACAAACGTGACTTAATTTATTCCCAGGAAAAATCAAGCGTAGATAGAAAAATAAACATATATCTCAGATTAGTAAATCAGTAAAAACCTATTCTTAAACTTGAAATGTCATTTATTATTTTAACGTTATACGAGTATTATAATGAACTGAAGTCAATGAAAACCGAACGAATGAAAAACGAAACTAAACTTAATGAAAATGCTTTGATAATAGCTCGTGGTAGGATCCTCAAATGTTCTGAATTAAACTCTCAAAGGAACATAAAAAAGTTATTCATAAGAAACCAATACATCAATGCTGTTTGTTATAAGCAACATTTGATAAAAACGCAATAAGTATAGTGATTGAAACGCTTCGTAGTAAGTAATCAGACTCTCCTAGGGTTCAATGATTGATGTGACGGGTAATAAGGCCCACAAGTATCGCAATTTGTTTACCCCTTATCCGACATACCTTCAGAATAAAATACAGGTTTTCATATTTTATTTATGCTGATCAACAGAACCACGGTAGTAATAATCAGAATAGGAGTCCCCGTGGAACCAATTTCGCAAGATTTGCTTGTAACGACGTGGGTATCGGGATGCTTATATAAATGGCTCGAATCTGGTATTTTCCTGTTGACAAATATGTAGGAAGTAATTTATATGAATAATTAGGGAAACGAATTACGTAAAAACCACAATTTAAAATTGTATTTCATGAAAACACTCCAGGCTAAAGTTGCCTTTATATCTTTCTTATGTTGCTACAAATCAAGTCTACAAAGAAAATAAATTATCCTATAAAAAATCAAAGAAGAGGTAATAAAGAAATGATGAAATTGTATTATCATGAAAGTCCCTCTATTTCGTGTGTAATTTGAACTCACTTTCACATAAATTTGTTAGCTTTCGGAAAAGTCGATATCCTGACCCTCCTTTTGATTCCCACGTGTTCGTCATAAACCTGCTTTTACTGGCGTATGTCGCCCTATATGGCCGGCGATGTAGAATATACGTAAAAAGTGACAAACTAGAGCCCCTTCACATTTGCGGCTTTTACACAATAAAGGTGGCAAAAGGTAAACGGTGCTGTGAAAAAATTTTAACTAAGAAGGGTTACATTGTTGCGCACTCCTTTGTTTATAACCGTCGACTCTTCCTTTACCATTATTCAAAGTGCTCGTTGCTGGAGTTTGAAACGAGAATGCTACGAGATGTAAGCTAAAACACATACTTGGTCACCATATTTAACTCTTTGTCTCGATAGCATATTTTCTTTTTACACGTACATTTCCTAGGTTTTTCTTAGTACTTATAGAAGAATGAAAAAGAAAACATGAAAGAGATTTCATAATTTAACATCGTCAAGCTTTTATGACTCTAACAATAAAATTATATTAAACGTAAACCTAACTCGTAAGATAACATTGAGGTACGAAGAATTTTCATCGCTGTCGGCTTGTAGCTGCCTTTGCAATATATAGCCGTGACATTCATAAGAGAGAGACAAAACGACCACATTCTACGCTATTAGACTCAAGTTAGAAAGAAACGTCTAAGACTTTAGCCACACATCTAAATTTCTAAAGGTTTTATTGCATTCTCCGCAAGCACAGACGCTTAAACTTTATTGCTGTGGGATTAAAGTAATATTTGCTACGACTAAATGATGTCGAGGCAATTTTGTGATATTAAAAGCTGTCTCTGTGGAGGCTCAGGTCAATAGTTTGGTGTCCCACGTATATTTGCTCTGTATAATCTAGAAGGGAACTTTCTGTCAATAAAATTCTTATTCAACGACCTGCCATCCTAACAAATTCCATTACAAAGCCGTAAATTTTAAAATGTATATAACTGATACGGATAAACTTATCGTTTTAAAAATTATATATATATATAAATATATATATATACAAATAGGCATCAGTGTGCATAAAGACGTTCACAGTTGAATAACTTGGCAAAATTTTGAGTTCTGCAGCTCTAGATAGTTCGATGGCTCACAGCGAGCGAAACGCGATGGCAAAGGGGATCGGAAAGTGCGCGACCGATGAAGTGTGCCCGATTTTGGCGTTCTACACATATCTTACACTAGAATCGAGTTTACATTTGACAAATGTTAGTATCCTGTCATATGATCCTATGTACGTTTTTATGCAAAAATACAAAGCGATCTGAATATATCCAGTCACGTTTTAATACAATGATAATTTTATTTATTTTGTTCTAAAGTTCTGTGAATTCTTATTTAAGATGCAGGAAAGGGTACAGGATCGATCCATTCACACCCTCCAGATATGATTAGCAGCTAATTGAATCTCGGGTTGAGATCCGCCTAGTTTAGTTTTCCAATTTGCGAGACTTTCCTTTGCTCCAGAGAGTAAAAGGGTTGAATTTAATTATATCTTCGCAGACAAACCCAAAACTACACTCTATAAAAATACATGGAATCAAGTTAGAATCAAAAAAGTTCTAATACCATCATTCCCTGTTTAATATTATCACATCTCCCAATGGTGGTGTCTGAATATTTCCTCTAACCTATAGGTTTTCTCAGTGTTAAAAAAATTCACTTCATCTTAGAATTATGATGTCTTGAACTTTTTTATAAGGTATTGTATAAACTATCAATAATTAATATATAATGTTCATATTTTTTAGGATAATCGTATTTTCATAGTCTGCGTTTTATAAATTTGAATAAATTCAAACAAAAAACAAATGAATAATTAAATATAGGTAAAAATATTTCCTTAATCCAAAAAATCTTCCTCGTCATTAATAATTCCCTTTTCTCCTCTATTTGTTGCTAATCACTCTCCTTGACTTTGTATTCCGATCTCGCATCTCTTCCCCTGGCGTAAATTTGATAATAAAGGGGCCTCCTGCATTACCGATATAATGTAAACATCTATGCAAATTATACACATTAAATTTAAATCACCCTTATGTTTTACCCATAACGTAAACTTAGTAAGTTATTACAATTGCTATCACAGAGCAAAAGTTAAAAATTTTCAAATGTTTTATAATAGCCAGCGAGGTAGAATAAATACGCTTAAAATATTTTCTCTGTAAGTAAAAGTCGTGTGATATCAGCACGTCTATCAATCATTTATCGGAGTTCTACCGCGAAATGCTTTAAAGCGTCACTTTATAATGTATCACGTTTAAATCAGACTTTAAAAGCCTTCTCGCTGCTTCCATTGTAAAATGAAAGGAACCGCACAAACATAAAAGATTGATGCCGGATCTAGATAAGCGTATTTTCCCCAATTCTATGAGCAAAAACGTTATCGTTTTTCAAAGTTGTGTCACTTGTTTTCGTATATATCAAATTTAAAAGTACTTCATAATATTTAATCTCCACTATAAAATTAACATTGTGAACCTAAGATACCTGATCTTTTATAACATTAAGTTCCGTATTCTTCGTAAATGCTACTTCCTATGTGACCACGATACATGTCTAAACATTTTTATGTTAAAAAAAAAAAAATAAATTGTGTATTAAACTCCTATACAAGAAAATGATTCATTTTCCCTAACCAACAATTGCATGAACACAATAACATTTCATCTTAAATAACATTGTTCAATTAAAAATAAAAGGTGAAAGTATATTTCTCAACAATTATAGGAGGTAATATATCGGAAGACATTGTTACCCCGATAACAAACCGATGCCATATAAACGAGCAAGTGTCTATAAAGGTGTATTACCTCGTTACTTGGTATTTTCTTACAATCTCTGCGAGAAGCAAGCTGGGACAGGTCTCCTAATGGGCCAATATATCAAATAGGATTAAATATAAATGAGAGAAGCTTCGCCTTCGCAGACATTGTTGTGGGTCATAGTTCGTATAATTTCCAAATAGTTGAATTAAAACCAGATACCTGTTTAAATGAAACTAATACTTTTCGGAAAACTAAGCGTATTTAGTTATTTTAAAGACTACATACTCCCGACACGACGTTTCGGTTACTTTGCATCAACCGTGATCACGGGCAGACGAGATGTGAATGATAGTTATCTGTTTCTAAATGAAAAACTTATTTTCATTATTATTATTTGATATTGATCCTATTTGCAAAATTCAAACAAAACATAAACACCAATGATGATAAATAATGAGAAACTTGGTGATTCTTTTAAAAAGATGATTATTATTTTTAATGAAATTTCGCAAAGGACTGTACAGTGAATATATTTAACAGTCATTCATGTTAATAAATTTTTAGTTTAATACATAGTTAAGTGATTAACAACCCGGTGCTATAATTATTGTGAGTACGGAGGCATATAACACATGAATATTTTCTAGAAATGTTCTTGATGTCATCGAAATAATTTAAAGAAATAGTCGAAAGATGTAATCGATAACATTCTTCCTATAACACAAATATTTTTTTGAAAAAACAACACCATAATAGAACTGAGAACTGAGAACTAGCTTGACTAAATCCTATTTGAGGGAAGACACGGAGGGAGAGCCAGCTGGAGAACGCGAACGTCTCGAATTATTCCAACCGAGTGGACTTGGCGTACGGTCTATCAAAGAAAACGATTTGTACACACCCTTATTGTACTGTCTTTGTTTGGCTGAACGAAAAACTTATATCAACACTGCCTTTATGATCGCATATTGCTCTCTCCGATGCGTTTGTTTATCCTAAGAAAGATAATTAATATTTAGAAAATCCTTCGATAATATCATAACATAAATTGACGAAACTATAGAGAATTCAACAATCCAACAGTACACAGAACGGATAAATATGTTTTATTTAAAAATTAAAGCTGTTTGTAACAATTCTTTGTTATAAATCTTTCCTTTGAGTTTTCTGTAGTTCATCTATTGAAAAGAAAAATTGAAGAGTATATCAGAGCCATATTGGTATTTCATAAATGATACAACCTATCGGTTCTAAAACAGTTTCAAAAAAATATCATACTACATATATCAATGGCAACGGAACGGATTGCGGTAATGACGGGCGGTGGAGGTGCTAGGACTTTCCTTGATTAAAACTCGGAATAATAAACGAAACAATTTTCCTTCGCAGCGCATCGTTGGACTCTCCAGAGCAAACTAATATTGAAACGTGCTAATGAAACGCTGCTTCGATTCTTTAATCTCTTTTCCTTGTCTGTTAATATCGTTATTATGTCATATTCAAATACATCATGAGCGGTTTAATGTTTTTTTTGTTATTTGACAACGTGCATATTAATCAATTAAAAATATTTTGATACGCTTTTTTATCAGTATATTCCTGTCTAGTATGTTGTTCTCGAAAGTATATTTTTGTTATTAAACAATACAGCTACAAATTATTTTGTTCAAGAAACCTAATTACATTGCCTTTTATACCTTTGGACGCATATACATATATGAATGTGTAATTAAAAATTGAAAAACGATGTATAAAACCTTAGAGCTTACTTTATGAGGTTTTTATACTAACAAAGTGATATTATAAATCAAAAATGTAATAGCAATTAGAACTTTCTGTACTGTATTAAACATTATTTTAAAAATATTACGTTATTTTATAAAGTAAAGAGAATTTATAGAAATAAATAACACTCAAAAAACAATAGGCTACAATAAGAATTGACACAGATGTTTTTACACATTATTCATAATCGCCAGAGCAAACATTAACGAAGTTTTGATTCCATTTGGAAGTTCCATCGTTGATATTCAAGTCAAATATGATTGTCATGAGTCGATTTTTTGGGTAAAGTTTCAAATAATCCTTATCCATCGTTACATAAAACTTGTAAGTTGTTCGCGTCTCAACGGATAATCGAGTTTATACTTGGAAGCCTCCATCAATCATTTATCTCGCTCTCTCGCGATGGTTCTGTGCCGTGGTACGCGGAAAAACTTTAAAGTGCTCCTGTAACTGTGACGTATCGCGTACTTGATCATTTGCGCGACCTACTTCAATTAAAAGTTTAACATCAAATTATAATGGCAAAAACCTATGCGATTATCCTTTTTTGGGTTAATTAGTAATTTAATTTTCAAATGAACTTTATATCAACTTTTGTTGGATTTAATCATGGAAAATGAAGTAGAGTTACGATAAGTATATATGTACATAATAAAAAGAAATAATGAAGATTGTGAATTAATTACAATAAAATAAATATATTCTTAATATATGTCGTTGTAAAGTATTTAGCAAACGTTAATTTATTTAAAACTTTAATTTCTTACTGCGCAATATCAACCTCAGTATAATCAAATCTCGGCAAACATTTCAATGCTACAGTTAGCAACTGGCTATTGAAGATATAATTTCATTATCTTCATTTACTTTACCTTTAGATAGCTCACAGTCATACCGTAATAGTTATACTCTGTTTGTCGTTTAAATTCACAGACTCACGCCCTATAGTATGCTATATAAGTCAAACAAAAACATTGCAAAAGAAATCTTCATATAACAATCATCTTATTTAACAGCAAAAATTAAAAATGATCAAATTAAGTATGATGCCGGTTATATGATATTAAATTTTTAATATTATATTAGATGATCACTTATGAATATAAAATCCAAGGTTTTAATATTCGAATGATGGATTAAGTTTTTTTAAGAAAAAATTACACAAATATCTGTGTTTTTTCCGTTTTTACGTAATTTATTGACACAACCAAACAATTAAATTTGATTGTACACATAGTTTTAATGTAAATTTTACGTAAAAGTTATCTGTGAAGATCTTTAAGAGCAACCTAAAACATATTTTTACACTTAGCTATTTGTCTTTCCAACACGATAGAATAAGTTAAACTGGCTTAGGATTTGTTAGGTTGTGGTGAGCTAAGTTAAAAGAAATACAGGTAAAGTTTTATTTTTATCTTTCAGTCCATGTTGGAGAAATCTAATACAGAAGTTAAAGAGAAGTGAATGATTAATATAACAGAACTTAGGATCAGACTGAGCTAAGTTTAATTTATTATATGAGAAACATTAGCTAGAGAAATAGTTATTACCTTATTCGAAGTTTTAAATAATAGTACTTTTAAAAAATAGCTTTTACCCATGTGTTTATTATTTAGTAAGAATAATACAACCACCTTTGTAATGCGGAATATATTAACCCTAGATATTTAAACCCAAATCTTTAAAATATAAAAAAAAATCCTGAATAGGAAAAATACTACTTGTAACTTTTAAGATACTAAGACACAAGTTTAAAAAATGTACAAGAACAAAATAGATATCGAACTTATATATTTTTTTAAGTGTATTCAATCGATTTTTTAAATTTAGCAAAAACTACAATCATGATTAACTAATGGGAAATTTAACAAAGACACAATGTTTTCATGATCTTCTAAAATTTTTTTATCGTGGGTTATTTAAGTTTCTTAAAACTTTTTAACATATTAAAATGTCATGCAGATAATGAGAATTGTCTAAACATTGTTTTTCAAATTACTGTTTCACAATTTAACATTGTTGAGTAACTATTGTTTAAGGAGTTTGAGAATTTATAAGGTAACATCTGAGTGTCAGATGCATCGAGGCAAACAAATAAATAAAGAATGTATAAAAATATTATACCTAATATTAATTTATAAAAAAAATATTATGAGAAAGTAATAGTTATCAAATCGATAACCCTGCGAAGCATCTAACAGGGCGGAATGCAAATAACACAAAAGAACACTACCTACTTAGACAGATCCTCGTATGAGTGTTTTATAAGCACTTAAGTGGCTTCCGGACGAGGGATGTTTAAGACTCTGACTTAAACGTAGCTATCGCTCAGCCCTCGCTCAAAAACATGAAAATATCAGATATGATCAAAGCAAAAAAAATTTTGTGGTCGTTTTAAATTTATACGCAATATTTTCAAATTAACATTCACACTTTATTTGTGAATATTCACGAAGATTATGTTATCTTAATAATAAATATTTAGAACCTAAACGAAAACAAATGAGTAGTAAAACGTAATCAATGTTTAACATTTACGTTGAACACTTGATCACGAACAAATAGTTAAAGAGACATAAAATAAATAATGACATAAAAGTATATATTAATAAAGAGTAAGAAGTATTGCTTCCATTTAATGGGCAAAAAATACTTCATACCAATAATATGAACTTCAAGAAAATTATTGCTATGGAAAGTCTAGATCTTATGAAACATTTTTAAAAGGAAACGGAAGAGAAATTTATTTTCGTATGCAAAGGCGACAATATTCTGAGTTTCAACTGCAAAGAGCCCTTCTGAAAGCTCTAACAATACAGCATCGCAAAAATTAAATTACGGCGAATCTCAGCAGGTTTCAATTTTCAAAAAGCCCGGCAAACTTGAGACGGCAAATCTTATTGCTTTTTATGGAATATTATTGCATTTGTTATCGCGAATCCTATACCAATAAAATTTATAGGTAAACATTTTCAACTAAATCTTAACATGGTATGAAAAGTTCCTCTTTTAGCTAGACCGTCTGATATTGAAAATTTTAACATACAACAAAAACGCTAACAGACACGGAGCACTGTAAATAGGAACTGTTAATTTGAAACTGTAAAAAGTGTCGCGACAACGTAGTCAGAGGACAAATTAGAGGGAATGGAATATAGTTTACTTAAAGTTAAACTTATTACGGTCCTCGAGAAACAAGCACTCGGAGGCTCGCTCGGCACGCGGGTCAAGTGCCCAATTTGTCACCCGTGCAAACTTCCGACTACTTCGGCCGGTCCCTGTTCGATTCCATTAAACTTTCAAGACCTTTTGAAGCTATTTTCTTGTTTGAATCAAGATTTGCCTAATTCCTTCCCCCTTGAAAACCAACCATACCCTAAAATTATCAATAATAGACATTTTCAAAATAAATATGATATTTGCTTTTGAATTTCCGAAATTAACGTGGATTAATAAATGTAAGTCGTAATAAATTAATGTGATAACTTACAACTTATACTAAGTGCTTCAAATAAAAATCTCCTAGGGATACTTACAATGCGCTATCATAAAAATTAAATTACGGTAAGAGTTTCTCTGTAAGTGCTCGCCATTTCAGCAGGCCGCCAGGCCGCGGGGTGCAAAGGGATATGCCACATCAAAGCGCCTTGTCTGTGTCGGGCTCTCGTACAAATCAAATTTAGCAGCTCTCTTCTTTCGTTACGGATGTGAAACGCAACTGCTAGCCTTCACATTTACCCACAAGTAAAATGTTGCATTATTTCTAGTTTTTCATATTTTTTTCAACAGTTTGATTATTCTGAACATTCAATATTTATAACTTTAGAGAATTTATCAATTGAAAAGTCTTATCTACTGTCTGTACTGCTTGCATTTGTAACTTCATACAGAAATTTAACAATCTGTATACAAATTTTGTGGATAAAGGCTACCGAAATGAAGTGGCTAATTTGTCAGCGAACCTAAAGTTGCACCCGCGAACTTGTTCTAACGGTGCAATTCGATTAAACTTCTGTCGAAGTACCAACAAGAGAAGGGCCTACTTAAAGAAAGTTGGCCGTACATCTACGGTGGAATTTAATTAGCTTTCTCATCAGGGAACGCTGTACTTTTATATCGCTTGCCCTTGAGCACTCCGTAACAAATTCTATTTAAAACCAAAGCTAGTTACCACAAGATAAAATATACTTAACAAAGCTAGTAGTAGGTCGGCTGCTTATCTTCTAACTTAGATTGAATGGAAGTTTTCTCGCGTACCTCGCTCACTAAGCATATGCGGCAAAAACCAACACCGCAGGCACATTCTTATTACATTCTTATTTTTTATAGCTCATCAAAATGGATATGAAAATGTGTAAAGCAGAATTACTAAACGAAGTTCTTATGGGTTCATTTTCAGCGTAAACGAATAAGCATAACACGAGATTGATCAATATAAAATACTCTTTATTGGATAATACATTTTATCATTAATATCTTAATTCAGCGCGGTTGTCATTTGGTACAGTTCATATTACAAATGAAGCAAATAATGCGGTAATTTAATAAACCGAGCAACGAAATATTGGTATGAGGTTGGAATTCCTGCAGGTGAAAGAAAGGAATGATAGTTATTTACTATTTCTGTTCTCTCCAGAATAATGAATGAAAGAAAACTATCGTCATAACTTTCATCGTAGAAATATTTGCCGTTACAATACGCTATAAATTAAATACAAACTATGTGAAACTAATTATTAGTATTTTCTACTTTTATTATTCAAGTATTGCTATTGATCAAAAAATTATTTACCATGAATTGTTTATCCCATCGGCGAAAAGAAACTGAAAATATTAAATTACCCGAAGTACTTATGTCTAAATGAAATACGTAAATTATTCTAATTAATCCCTGATCTATGTGGTTGCATATTATACTCCAGATAATCAAATCTGAATATTTCCTATAAGAAAAGAATAGTCATTTTTATAAAAAAATAATCGATTATATAAACCCACAGTCTTTTCACCTTTTACTAATCTAGTCTATTATAATCTATATTACCTTCAGACAGAAAAAGTCGATCGGAATCAGCGGGTTGGTCGGGTGCAGGGCGATGACGTAAGGTGACGTGCAAGGAGGGGCCTCGAGGAGGCACCTCTGGGGGCGCAGGTTCAGGAGGACTGTCGCAATCTCGCTCGCTCTGAACACCGCTGGATGGGCCTTGATAAAATATCGTAACAATTATAAAAGTGCTAGTTAATATCTCATCCTATATAGTATCGGAGTTAGGATTTTGTTTATGCTTTTTAATTATTTCATTAAGGGTACCCCAGATGGGTAAATTTTTTTTTCTTTATATTTATGAAAACTTTTGTGGTATGTGAAAAATGTTTCAAAGGTTTTGTATTAAATCCCAAAAAGTAACTAGTTTAGAAAAATATATTAGAGTATTTCCAACCTGCAGCACAATGTAAGTTACATTAAAAAAATCGAAATGGCTTGGAAAAACTCCAACCGAGCAATAAAGAGCACTTCACGTTTTTGTGTCTTTCAAAACCATATACTTTTTTTAATGCTACTGGCTTGCTAGTTATTTAATCAGTTATATAGCAATAAGAATTTTGAATAATTATAAACTGTAATAACCTTGAATGTTACATCAAAAATTTTGACATAACATAAACTTCAAGTAGCAAACAAATACGTGTTTATATGTAAAAATATACATATGTACGCCTTTGTTCACTACTTGAGGTTTTAAACTTGATATAAAATTCCTCAGTTGGTATTTTTTTCAATAACATTAAAAAATATACCACAAATAACGTACAAAAACGATAAAATTAATACATATATTAAAAGCCAATGAAAATAACATAAACGCACAATTGACGCTACCTTAAGTACAAGTCACGTATAGTGGGGAAACTATTCGGAGCATCCTTATCAAAGGCATGCACCCACCTCTATACCACGCTTATAATAGACATTCAGAATGCCTAACTACAATAACTATACAGGAGTCTTATACTGAATACACGTGTAATTCCTCATTCATTCCTTACATTTCAGACTGGCTTGGAATTCAAAACAATTTTCGTGAATTTAGTAGCTTTATTATTAAGGATGTAAGATGATACACTATTTATTATTTTTACTTTTATAATACAAGTTTGGTTACCATTTAGATGATTGATTCTATTTGACCTTCCATTAGTCTCATGGAATTCCTCAGCTCTGCGGCTTCTTCGAGAGAGTGTACCGCCACCACCAGCTTCGTTGTTAAAAATTTCTTCGCCTAAGAATATATTTTTTTATTTTATATCAAACACGAATATGTTAAATAGTTTTTCTTGGTTATATGTAATAAAATATATGAACCCGTCTTATGATCACTTAAGATGCAACCATAATGAAATGTCGAGGGCTGGAAATATTATGATCGTGATATGATGCTTCAAACAGGAATATGAGCTTGGAAATATTCTGAAAATTATTTTAAAGGAATTCTTAAACGTATTTATAACATATTTATTAAAACTACCATTAGTACTTTGAGTCATAGAGGCACTACATTAAAATGGTCATTAAAAAGGGGACCCCATTTAGAAAAGATCATAAAAGCATTGCGATTGCATTGTAAGAGTACCATAAATACCTTTAGAATTTCTGATTCGTCTATAGAAGCGTCTGTTGGTGCTTTCGAGGGGAAACGGTGAGGCCTGCCGTTGAGGGCTACTAATGTATCGCGGAGGGTTTTCACCATCCTCCGAACCATACATCCGACGCTGTTCATCTATAATGTTATAATAAAAATATTATTGACACGGAGGTGAAATAAATTAATTACTGAATTAAAGTATCTTCTATGTGTCCCTTTTAAAGAACATCACTGTTATTTTAGTAATAACATATAAAAAAGAAACTTTTTTAGTAATTGAAAAAACTTTTCAAATATATCATTGTTTGTTTTTGTGTACACTCGAATATACTTTCATTAAGCTAATAATTTTGATGAGTTTATTGTGAAATAGGTACCACATTTTTTATGTCAGATAAAAGACTTTTACCCAAAAAAGGAAAATCCTCTGACTATTCATTATAGATAATATATCTTTCAGATGTTAAAGGATTTACGAATTACGAATAGAGTATATGTTATTAATTACGTTTTGTAAGTGGATTTTTTTTTATTCCTAGTCATAAGATATATATATATATATATATATATATATATATATATATATATATATATATATATATATAATACAATATTATTAGTTCAAGACACCAAATCCTTCTCAGTTTTTTATATTATTTAATGACTATACTGTTCTACTATTTATAAACTAACTCGCAACTCTCATTCTATACGTGTACCACGTATGCTTTCCAGGAACAAATGTATCCCATAGGAATCGTACGTTCTATTCAAGACTAAAATCCATTTCTGTCCCGAATTTTTTTTTCACATATCCATTTATGCAGTTATGGTGCTGTAGGTATCAACTAATTCTTCATAAAGAATATCGTATTTACGAAGGAAATATACTAAAAGATCCGACTTAACTAACGTATTTCATAATTATAAGCAAATCCCATTTGAACCTTAAACAATGAGTAATGTTATAAATTTATAAAGACGTTTATTTAATCTTATTTGACAAATGAGTACGTAAACAACAGAATTTACCAGTTTGAACCCCAGTTCCAAAAGGCACTGTTCAAATGAAACATGAGAAACATTGTTGACGTTTGTTAAATAAATACCTTTTGATAAACAAGCAGCTGTAATAGGAATATGATTGTCCTACCTAAGACCTAAGTTACGAGGGCAATGTGTTTAAATATTGAACTACATTTCAACTTAAGTTTATGTTAATTTAAATTACAACTTCTTGCTTAACAACTTTATTTGAATTAAAAAAAAATAAAAAATTCTCACGCTCTCCATGATTCTAAATAATTAAACGATAATACATAAAAAAATAACAATGCGTTATATATATTTTTTTGCAATAAAAATCACGACATAAAAAATTGTACGATGATCTACCATGTATACTCTTATTTTGCATTATATTACAAAATTTTTATATAACTCAACGAAAAAATGCGAAAAGTAAATCTAAGTTTGAAAGTTACGAACGTAAATTTGAATTAACAAATTCTTACATTTGATGAGCGAATTCTGTGACATAAAAATGTACTTTCAAAATGTTACAGTTGGGAAACGGAACCTGAATAAATTTGTAGTTTAGGGGACAACCGACGCACGAGAAACTGCAGCAAAAGTTACAGCGAGTTATTCGGAAATGTCAACGATTTAAAATTGGAGATTATAACTTCTTGAATACAAGCTAAAGGTAAATAGAATAACTAGAAAGTAACATTAGTATACATTTATATATCATTATTATTAATATATTATACGTATATTATAATACAAATATGAATGTACGTGCAAATTTTTTGATAAGAGTATGGATAAAAGATTAGCGTTTTACTGATTGTATGTAGTTAATATCCCCCGTACACTTAACTCTAATTATATTTGCAGATGTTTGGTCGCCTGTCGAATTGAGAATTTACAAAGGACAAGTAAAGTATTGTGTATTTCACATTTTTTATACCGATGTAGGAAACGCTGTTACGAACTAAAAAAAAAAAATATTTCTGTTTAACTTTTTCAATATTATAAATATTATAATTTTAAAAAATATATGTTTTCTAACTAAAATCCATGACCCTTAAACACTTCTTGATATCAAATCCTGAGTTAATTAATTTTACGAAAGATTTATAGAATAAACGTTTAGGTTTTGAATTTAATAGTAATGTATCAGATTTATATTACACATTCAACACGCTGTGAAAAAAAAAAATCGATCATATTTTCGTTTTAACCATCCAATCAAAAAATATTTGCATCAGTTGTTATACCAAAAAATCCAATATATATAATAATTATTATCCAGTAGCAAGGAAAATTTTAAATATAATTAACTGATTTCAATATTGAGGTAACAAGAAACTGCTGACACGAATTTTCTTGTTACCTTAATAGCACAAATATAAAAAATATATATATTTTAAGAGCACTGAGAAAAAGAAATCAAAAGAATAATATTATGTTTATAGTTTTATTCTTTATAACTTATATTCGAAACACAGTCTATTCAGAATTCAGAGAACAAACCGTCTATCCCAAAGCCTAAGAAAAAATCTGGCTATAAACATATTCTTTTGACTCCTTCCGTATAATTTTGCCTGTAAAATCTGAAACAACTTTTCGGGACAAACTTATATTTCTTCCCGACTTTTTATTCATAAAAGTAATAGAAACTTTTTTTTACATCTAAATTTTAAATATCGAAAGTAGAAAAATCAAAACTTAATACGTCCAAAAGACATAATTTATATTATCTTAGTCTGCGACTTCTCGCACAGAATAATTCTACTTTTAATTCAATATATTCCAACATTCCAGACTACGGTTCCTATAAAATACGCTAAACAAACGCTAGTCCAACCGTTTACGCTTAAATGTATATTCCGAAAATATTATGCAAGCAATTTAGAAACTTTACTCAGAACATAATTACTTTGAGTATTATTATTATAGGTTTTGAATATTACATTAATGAAAGTTACAGCTGGTATGTTGCCAGCGGCGTAATATGAAAGTAAGCACCTTGCTCAACGAATCTGCAAACTCAATTAGCAACTAGAGTAACCTCAAAAACGCACTACACTCAACCGTATATTATAGTAGATTCCGCGAGGGTTAAGCTTCGGTAGCTGCGCGGTAATTTTATTACTTTTGTACTATTTGATTCTAAAAGCACACTTAACTGTGTTAAACCCTCATAACTTTCAAGATTATTCCGTTTATCTAAAAGCTATTTCAGAAAATATTTAATGTAAGTGTGAATACGCTTTGATAAATAAAATGTAATAAAAAAATATATTTTATCAAAAAAATAACTCGAACTCTGGAAATATATTTTAAACTGCTGTGAAGTGAAGTGAAGTGAAGTGAATAGTAGAATATATATACAAATTTATTAACAATGTAGTTATAATGATTGATTTCTCCCAAGGCTTAGCACTGTGCATCACAAATATATGTACTTTTATAGCCTGTAATAAGTCACTTCCTAGTTCTATATTCAGTTTAATAAAATAACTAATATCTTCAACTCCTTCATAAAATATTGTACGACTTAAATGTCCAAAATGAATTACTTTAAAAATTTAAATCTTCAAACATACAAAGAATGTCTTTATCATAAAAACAAAAGCAAACGGGGTAAGTAATTGAGTAAGAATAAAGGGAGCTTATACAAATGAGTGAACTTTATCACCCAGGTGGTATCCAGGGACGGAGATAATAAACATAAGTAAATGAAGGACAACTATTGTGTTTCGTTGGATTCTGCGGTTTTGACACAGACCGCAAGCTGCCTTCGAACATTTAATATGAGTAATGGGCAGACCCCGATGCTCAGATATAGCCATCGATTTAATTATGTATTATATTTACTGAAGTCTACGCTCTAATATTAAGCTTTTAATATTAATATAAAATATAGTAGTTATCATAAGTACAAGCTTGCCTTTTATATCAAGGAATTTGAAAATATTTGACACATAACATATTTCAACTTATTTTTTCCGTATAACCGACTCGAGGCATTTTATATTTACGTTTTAGCTTTAGCGTCTAGATGGTACGCAATAGTAGCGTTTTCCCTTTCTACTGTTCATTATTCCTCCTAAATACATATGTCTGTTGCACGTAGTGCAAAGCCTTTATGGGCTTGGATCCAGATAGCCTCTTTAAGCAGTGTACCATTGGCTACCCATGGCCTAATCAAAAATACTTAAAACTTGATAGTTAATTTATAAAGAGGGAACCCGAAGGAAAATTAAGCTTACCAAGTCGCAAGTACTTAAGACAAGAAACATTAAACGCTGTTGTAGATATATTTTATGTGTTTGCAGTGAATTTTGTCAAAATTATAAAATTTCATACTATAAACCATATTGTGAAGAAAATAATAATAAACAAAGTTTTGAAAACGCTTGCATATCAAATTTTATGATTGCTAACTCTAAAATATGTGTTTAAAACTGTCGAGGAAAAATAATAACAGATATTTTCGCTCCCTCGATAGAAAATGAGAATAAAATTTTCACATTCAATCGTCCCCCTGTTTTCCCCCGAGAGCGATCGTCGCGCCTCTTTGTCCACTGTCTTAGTAAATACTTTCATAACAGTAGTTTATTATATTATAAATAAATGAATGGAACAATGCATTAAACAACGATTATGTCTGTGATAAGAACACTAACAAAAAGTAAATGTTTTTTTTTATTTATTTGTTATACATTAATTAAGATGACATTACAGGTGCTGATCACATGAACGAAGAATGAAGGTCTGACCGAATATCATCTGAATAATATTCAAACAACAAAAATAGGTTCATATTTTTAGTATATTTAGGTTTTTATTCAGGTTTTATTTAGTTTTTTTTATATTATATTTTTTCATTTATGTCAATATAACAATAAACTATACCAGGAAATGTTTGCATAACAGATCTCCTTTTTATGAAGAAGAAATCTTATTTTTGTTTGAAATTAATTTGAATATTTATTGCATGCACAAAAAAATTACATTTATAATGATTAGAAAATATAAAAGTTTGTGATTGAAATGAATTATATCGATCTTTATTACAAAAATGATCGTATCAACTAATTAAAAGCTATTGTGATATTGTCAACAAGTGAAGGTGAACTAAATACGGGATTGCGTAGCAAAACCACTTATAGCTATTTCCCTTGAATTGCGTGATAACAACACTTAATCTACAAGCTCCATTTAATTTCAACTATTTTAAGGTTCACGTTCTAATTTAAATATCTAAAGATAAGAACGTCACGCGAATTGTTCGCTACAAAGCAGCAACTCTCCTTTATGTTGCAAATACATCTCGGTAATACGAGCATAAGTCCATTTTATTTCGAAATTTCTATTCAAATTTATAAAAGAAATTAATTTTTATATTTGTTTAGACAACATAAAACTATGAAAATCAAACATTCAAACGGAGCATTAATTGTATAAATTGAGAATGTGTTTGTTTATGAATGCGAGCTCACGGTTCCAGCAAAGTGCAGAGATTACATCGGAACCCATCAATTACGAGTAATCCTAGACACGTGCGTACCGCTTTTGCAAACCTATGGGGATTAATGAAATTTTCTTCGAATATTCCAGCTGTGCCATTCAATTTCTGATTTTCCTTTACTGTCTGCTTCTTTAATATGATTGAACAAACATAATACGTCATCAATCTGGTATCCAAGGTATGAGGAAGTTGTTTGTATTTGTAATCCTTCAAGACATAATAAATATATTGAAATTGATATTTATTACAGACACTACAAGCGTTTGTATATGTTTATATGTTTATATAAACAAATTAATTAACAAGCTGTACATTTTTTTAAAGTAAGTGACCAATTAATATATATTTCGGGAAGGCGTACATGAGAGGAGAGATAATTTTACTTTTCTTTAAGAGATGAAAACAGGTTTCAAACAAAGGTTCGTTTTAAATGTACATTGTTGATAAAAAAGTGTACACAAAAATGTCTAGAAATTTAAAACGTGGGCTAATTAATTGTTAGGGTTTCATCAGAACGAGGCTTAATATAAGTTTTTGTTCATTTCGAAATGAGTTTGAATACGACGTTGTTTTATCAAATTCTAATTAAAGAAACTACTCACAACTCATTGTTGTAATAACAAAATTTACTTAACAGATATATTTTTTTGCCTTTCATTAATTGTTTGTCAAGTCTAACTTGTTTCGGCCACATTCATGTAATTTGATTTAATTGTCAAATATTCTTTTAAAGTGTGATGTAAAAATAAAGAGAATTTAAAAGATTTTCTTTCACATCTATCCATGTTTTATGTATCTTTCTTTTATTCCTTTATTTTCTTTTCAGTGAAAATTCCACTAACATTATATACGTCTCAATGTGTGTGGATTTTTTAATTAGTCTACAATACAAAAACTACAGTTTTAATAGGCAACGACTTGGATCAGCATTTTCTCTACATTTAGGATCGAAATTTTATAATATTTATAAAAATCATGTATATATATAA
Source organism: Danaus plexippus (assembly GCF_018135715.1). Lineage (NCBI taxonomy): Eukaryota > Metazoa > Arthropoda > Insecta > Lepidoptera > Nymphalidae > Danaus > Danaus plexippus. Next base: position 5,801,143 of record NC_083547.1, read on the forward strand.
ATCAAACACAAAATTGTTTCCAATATTTTATGATATTTTAATGCTGTTATACGTATTATGCTATTTAATTTCACAAGACCTTATTTCATAAAGATAAGATCTTCAATGTAGGTCAGTAACCCAATTACCGAAACAGGATCCAGCAATTGAAAACACTTGATGCGTAATAGATTAAACTTCAATTATACAGGATATAATTAAATATGTACGGTACTGTATCCCAACGCAGTCCGTCGGGCAATCTTGTGAAATATTCAAATTCCCCGCTGGGTAACTAAACAGAATAACCAATTAGACACTCTGATAACATTACTTACTTGTTATCATAGGCAGCACTCGGATTTAAATTAATTTACCTTCTTCCGGTTGTTTGAATAGTGTTTTGCTATAATTCATAGTTTCGGAAGCAATCCTGTGTGAAATAATAAAGTTATTAAGATTAAAATCAAGTTATTATGTTATTATCTTTTAATATTGGTCTTGAAGACTTTATAGACTTATTTGGACGGAAGTAATTTAACGTACTTCAAAGTAACTACTCATATTATAAAATATATTATTTATGTGTGTGAGTGTGTATATATTTATAGTTTATTTGTTAAATACTCAAAAACTAACTCCCTGACTAATTTAATGTTTTATTTGGCAACTCTATAGTTGGATGATACATAAGATAATTTTTATATCAAGCATCTCCAGCTGAGCGATATTCAACTAGTAACTAATGAACAAGTTACGAATGTATATTTTAAATAGCATGATACAGCTTACTTAATGATTGTATTGCATTTAACATTTTAATCTTGCTAATAACTGAAAGCGTCAATGTTAATGACCCGTTAAAGCTACCTTGCGGTTACACGGAGTCAACTGCGAGCGTTTACTGAAAGAGGGTAGATGAGGTTGTCGTAACCCTCCATGACCTCCCAACAAACAAAACGACAAAGGGAAGTACTGCAACATTTACAGAGAAAATGGCCGTAGGGCAGCAAGCCGTCCGCCCTTTTGTTTTCTTACGAAGCAACCGCTTGAACGCTCAAGACCGCGTTAAACTTGCTCAGCCTTCATAATAGGGATAATGAATTTGCGACCGTCCTATCCTTTGTTGAAGTTGGACCCGCAACATGTTTATTCACTTTTTGATAAGTAATTAATTTAACAATTGAGCCGTGACCGCCGAGAGGCTCGTTATATAAAACGCGACAATAGCAACTTGCACCTTGGTAAATAATTACATAACAAGAGACATCACGACTTTAATAGAAATACATTTTCTTAAACTTGATGAAACTCTTTTAAAATTAAGATTAAAAAATAAAACAGTCCGCGTAAAATAATGCAGTTTAATTAAAATCTACAGACGTGAATGTACCCGAGACCTTTTTATCCGGTAGAGCATCCGTTGTTCTAAGACGGCGTCGTATACCGCAGGAATTTCTAAATCTTCATAAGATAATGGATCGCTCTGCAAAAGAAAAGGACCTCGGGCTTGGGAACTTTGTTGAATTCCTGACTCGTAATTAATAAAATTACTTTTTGGGAGCTTTCCCCGACTTCAAAGAATTTAACATAAAAGAAAAAAGTTAAGTAGATGAATTATTTTTGAATGATAAAGAGAATTATTTTAGATATTTATACACTTAGAGTTAGAGTTATTCTTTGTGCAAAGTTTGTATTTGAATAGCTTAAGGGAGGTTTTTATTCAACATAATGTAGATGAAAAAATATTATTATATATATAATCTGTAGTAAGTTTTGCAGTACTATTATCGTTTACATATTTATTTATTTACACCTTAAGGTATTTTATTAGTTATCTTAATCCAATTATTACTAAGTGAGGTCGATATTGAATGAATTATCTATTAGTTCAAACGATAACGACCCGCATCTCTGAAGTGCAATGACACCACAATTACATGTGGTCGCATTTGTAAACGCCCTCATGGAAATTCGTTTCGCAAAATTTAAATCGTGTAATGAGATAACATTTTCATGATAATACGTTGAATGCAAATTACATTAATCTTTATCAGTTAATTTTAATTGTAACTTATTATGTAGGGATTCCCTTTTTTTTTCAAATCAACGGACCTGTGAAGGTATTTAAATTCTATATTTAACTTTTATTTTATTCTAAAGAAACTTTAACATACAAATGTTTACTATAAATCAAAATTGTGTGCATTCAGTTTAGGTTTATATGCATTTATAACTACGTATACACTGAATAGTTTCTTACTTAAAAATATAAATAAAATAATTCAAATTTATGCTCAGTTGTAGTTGCCTCTAACAAAATTTATGTAAACCGGCTACGCTGTCAATATACATTATTAAAAATTTCCAAATAATTTCCCGTACTTCATCCACATATTCAACGTTTATTTGACCGGCCAGGGGAATGTCACCCTCGCATATCATTTTATTATTTACCTGCGGCACATAGTCATGACTTTATAATGTATCAATAATGTCGATAAAACGTACGCCGGCAGCCATCTCGAAGCCACCTGTCACTAAGGGAACATTTATAATAATTTTCGTCAAACTAACGCTCAATAACATATATGGGACATGTTTATTATTGATTATTATAATACTAGCCTTCATAATTCAATAAAAAATTACATCGCTAGTTTGCTATTACAGCGAAAAATAATATTATTGGACACAAACTTAACTGAATGAGCCGTATTATTATAATTTAGGAAGGTAATATGAGCTGGTTCTTTTGAAAAACAATAATCCGAGCTTACTATGAAACCTTTATACAAAAGAGTCGCTCAATGAAGTTGCACGTCGAAGAATTTCCATGCAATAACGGCTTCGCTTCGGGATCCTTGCTCCGTCGGAGATATTGCGTACTTACTGGGCTTGCTTTCTAATAACACCAACGATACCGCTTATGTAAGAAAAATACGAAATGAAATGGAGAATACAGCCAGCTTTCAACCTCAACTATCAATATACATGATCTTGTTTTCCTTTTAATATTCATCCCTAATGGAAAGATATTATGAATACAAATAATAAAATCAAAGTGAAATATGTTTCATTTCAAACTCTGAAATAAATGTTGCTATCTCTTTCTTACATCTATATTCCTTTGTATATAAACTATAAGGATTAATCTTATACTTATATCACTATACAGCCATAAGGATTATTAAGGCAATAAATCTACCTAGTAAAACCTTTTTCTTCTTAAAATTGTTAATAATTAGATTATTATTAAAGATACCATATAAAAATATAAAAAAAAATCAAAATATTATCACGGTGGTGTTCTTTGGAGGTAGGCTAATAATCTCAACATTAAATTTTTTACTATTTTTATAATTTTTAATTATAAAAATTGTTTAGTTGTGTTTATTACAGCAGCAGCATAACAGCTTGAAATGTAAATAAAACTGAAAACTTTAAAATGACAACGGTGTTTGATAACACATGGGACTGAAATGCAAATGCACGAATAACTTAGACGAGAGAACGAGTCGCTTCTGAAGAATCTGCACATACGTATTCCACCAACTAATCTAATTATTTACAGCCAGATTGTTCCGCTTGCATGAACTGTTTTCATAATTCCTATAATCTTAATAAGCTCTTTAAATAACTTACCTACATTAAGAAAATAATTTATTTTGACACGTTATATGAAAAAGAATCTTGATAAAAGTGGTGATCCCATCCCCTATTGTTTATACTCTGAAATACATTTGAATATGACATTTATCTTATAATAATAATTTGTTACAAATGTTTATAACGTTGGTAAAGGAAGGAATTTTCTAAATATTAAAACATTAATGGGATGCCCCAAAGCTCTGCAAGTACCATGCGGCTAGACTAATCACATTAGCGGACCTAGTAGGTAATGTTGGTTACCTAAAAGGCCTAATTTGAATACCAGACGAACCACATATCGAAGTTGTATCAAGAGCTGCAACTATCAATTGATGCCACATGTTTATTACTCGTATTGGTAACTTTTCGAGGAACACTTATAAAGATTGAACAAAATTCTCAAAAAGGAAAATATATTTTTACCTTTTCCAACATATTACATATTTTTTTAATACTAGGAACACTGTCGTCGAATTATGTAAAAAAAAGTTTATCAAATTTCAGTACAATCAGTTGTCCTAAGTACCTTGAAGTTTACTTGAACGAAGGGTCTTTTTTGTCTTTTGGTAAATCTTTATTAAATGAGGGTCAAGTATTTTAATTCAATCCAATTGTGTAATCATTCAATGTTTATAGACAAAAATAAAATATTAAAGCAAAAATTATATCCCTATTTACAATAGAACCGTTTTTATTTATGTACCAACAGAAAATGTATTCTGTGAGATTTAATAAAGCCCTTTAAATTCTGAACATTTTCCTGTTCATTGAACTTCTGAAGTTATTATGGATATATTAATTTAATTTCATAAATAGCTTATATTGGATTTTGAGATTACTTTATTGACTACTAGCAAAATATTTACTTTCATTATACAATAAATATTAAAATGTATGTATTGCATGAGTTGGATTACTTATTATTACTTTGATATCTCGGTTTGCAGAAATAATATTACGGAATCCGGAGCATAGTTCAGAGAAAATAATACTGCCATCTATGACTCCATCAACTTAACATGACAGTAGAACGGAAAGCGGAGGTTGCGGAGGGTTTACGCACAAAGTTTTCCCCATAAGCTTACCGCAGGACGCTCCCCTATCAATTGCCTCCTCCTCCCCCTACCCCCCAGCCCCAAGGCCTCACTAATGATCCCACTTGTTAGGGATCAGTGTGGACCTTCGACTGTGTCACACGATGAATAACAAATTATAACTTCATCCCGTTATGTCATAGCTACATTTTAAAGCTCTGGCTTAGTTGGCGACTGGAGCCTAAAAATCCCAAGTAATTATTAAATTATCTCTTACTGCTTCTGCATCATACGCCTTTTATTTAATAATTTACAGATAGTTAAATTAGTGTCAGTCATGATAGTTATTTATATCTATTTTATATAACTTAACGTATTTCTAATATACTTTGTATAAAGAAACAGCTTTGTGCACTTCTCCGTATATACTTTGACTGTGTTAAATTTCCCGTTCATTCCTCTTAAAATAGGATGCAAAGTCTTCTTTTGGCGTATTAATATTATGATAATATAATAGTCTAGAGTTAAATTATTTTCTTTAATAAGATAAAGCTTGTTATCCTGCGCCTATACTTGATATTTTTTAATCCTAACTCATTGTTTCTCCAAATAATTAAATGCAAAACAGATTCAAGTAACGAATTATTATTAATTTAGTAAAATTTATAAATTCAAATGAATGTGAAATAAAATTAACGGTTCGAATAAATTATACTTTAAATAACCACTTCTATTTGGCGTTTAAAATTAATGATATAATTATGTAAAAAGAAAAGTTGACTCGATTTTTTTTCTTGTACATACATTGACTCTTGGACTATTTGTTATTGTGACATTTCCTTCATATGCTTCTTATAAAACTGATAATATGCGCAAACTAGTCAACGTAACGCTCTGTGTGCTATTCGTCATAATCCCCGCCATAGCAGTATGATAATATACTTTAAAAGGCTTTTTACTACTTTTAAAAGTCATGTCTTAAAAATAAAGTAAAACAGGATGTAACCAACGCTCGCGTGCAAGCGACTTTTTAACTCTCTTTCCGTAACACGCTCCTTACCTTTTTAGCAGACTTTAACACATTGTTTAAAACGTGTATTAAGTAATGTTTAGCGTGTTCACTCCTCATCATTAATCCATAAAACATAAATATAACATCAAATGCATGTGTCACTTAGCTTACTTACAATTATCCACATATAAAACCTCACGTGACAGGCAGGCTTGATATTTATTTTTAAAACTATACAAATACATAATCTTTACTATATTCAATTATTGAATTCAATGTTATTATAAGACTATGATTTCTGTTTAAAATGCAATTCTATTGCTTCTAATACTGTTTTATCTATCAAAGAATAAAGGTGAAATATATGTTGTATATATTAATAAAGAAATTTAAGGAGATAAAAACATTCATATTACACTTTTGAAGCTTTACACTAAGTTCACCAAGCTCTGTTTGTGAAATTTAAAAGAGGCATTTACTAACGAACTTTCAAAAATACAATTGTCTGTCAAAATATTTACGCCCGACTTTGAAAAATTAACAAGGCATTATGAAATGACACATTAAATGACCGGCTTCCAAATTATACGTTCTTGTTATAAGACGACCAAATTGAAGTTATAGCGTTATTACGACATGCTAGCTACGATGCACCACTTTATGCCTTGATCGTATAAATCCCTCGATATGTCACTTGTAAGTTAATGCGACCAATTTGGCACACAAAAAGCTTTTTTTTCAATGTTCTAGGTGTAACTTGTCAAAATTGTATTGTAAATTTTTTGGCAATAATTGGGTTCAAGTTATAAGTGATGAAAAGAGTACCTACTTTGCAATGTCATAGAAAAGCCGGGGGCAAAATTTTTCATCGTATGAAACAGAAATTTTAATTCACCTTTTAATGAATACAGTTACATAGTCGAAAATGACAAAACGGATGCTGTTACTATGGTCACAAAAATCAGGGGTGGGGTTGGACATTTGAGTTTTGACAATACGATAGATTAACAGTCCGTTAGCCATTTGACGGACCTCTAGAGTAGGAATTAATATTAATGTCTTGTTAAGACATTTTAACAGGCATTAGTGCGTGGTGACGCTCGATACATCTAACTGTCCATCAAACAGCTTAACAAGACGTTATTTATATAGTATTGATTTGTGAAACTGTGTCTTATTTACTTATCAAAGACCTAATACCCTAAAATTTCATAATGAAAACAAAATACTAATAAACATTGAAAATCTCTACAACCTGTTTTGTTTTCACCTCAAAATGAAATAATCCGCTGTATCAGCGTAACCACTTGTCAAAAAGCCTGCGTTAATAATACAACAAACAAAACAATGTTTAAAGGCAAAAAATAAATGTTTGCGTTGTTAATATACGGTTCCGTATAGGGCTGACAATAAAGTCGGAACGATAAAACAACGGCGAAAAACTTTTAAGTATTATAAACTGTCTTATATCAATCACATTGTATGCAATTAGTTATATATTTAATTCAAAAAAAAACCTTTATGCTTAGGTTTAATATCTTTATTACATATAGAATTTGGAGGAAATGTGTACGTACTGTCAAATTGTTGAGTGGCTTGGGCTAGAAGTGAAGCGAAAACTCTATCGTCGAGTTGAGGCGGCTTCTGCGGGCGGTCCTCATCACTGCTGCTGTACCTGTCTCCGGCCCACTCTAGCGATCTCTGACGACGAACAGACGGAGTGCCAGTTGGCAGCCCCGCGGATAAACCACTCAAAGAGCCAGCCTTAGCACGACGACCCGCCCGCTCCATTGTTAGATTATTATGACATTTTAATCTGAAATATAAATAAACCAGTTAATAAAATAACATAGCCTTGCTAAAAATATAACAATAGAAATATAACAGTCCAAAATTTCCTCGAAAGAACATCTGGAACAAAAGTATAAAATAAAAATCAACACGATATTTTACCAAAGTGGTAACGACGTCGTGAACGGAAAAGAACAACTGTAATAAAGAGCCTACAAGTTGTTTGGTTAGCGACCGAACATAAATAGGAAGTTGGTAAGGGCGTGCGTGTTAGAGGCCTAATCCATTGGATTGCGCCCCGGCATCGCCCGTTACGTTTGCCAACAATCGGACCGACATTTCTTATTGACTCAGTATCGAAAGCTTTGTACCGTCGCTTGTTTTCCACTATTTAATATTAATACAATTTATGTAAATGGAAAAAGTTAATATCTACAATAAAATGTTGTTTTTAAATAATTTTTCGATTCAATTCCAATAGAATTGAAGACCCCCGAACAATTTTATCCTTGGACATTTGTGAAAATATTATTTTTTACTTGTTTCTGAGTTTCCAATGGAGTTTTTTTTTCAGAACAATAGCTTCGGAAAAATAACTCAATACTTTTCTCTACTAAAAAAAATGTATATAATAAGTGTACATACAGAAATAAATACCGATTTAAAAGTACCTCAATTTCAACCAACTTATAGCAAATATTTACTATTTTATTTTTTTTAAATCTTCAAGTTTGAATTATATTTTTCTGAATTGTCAATTTTTTTTTTACCACCAACGTATATAGAATAAGACAGCAAGATTACAACGCATCTGGAATTTATTACTTATAAAATCCGCGCGGACTGCAATTGTTAAGGATTGCTGAACTCAATTCTCATTTCGTATCGACAAAATAAACACAGGCAGTTTCATTAGAAATTTCCGACATCACGTAGAGTTATTAATGTTTAGATAGAACGTTTAATTAAAATTTCCTAATTGAACTTCATTTTATGTTTTCAGAATCAAATATTTTGAATTAAACGAATATTTCATAATTATATGATATGTGCTGAAGATAATTTAAATAATCTTCACGCAGTAAAATCACAAACATTAATTTTATATTACACAATAAATAATTTTACTTTTTTTCGTAAGCACACAACCAAAAAAAAAGTTAGGAGCCTAATCACGCAAGGATTTTCGTGTTTATTCTTAACGTGTACATCATTTTATTATAGATGTGTCATTAAAGAGTATCCAATGTAAATTTTAATATAAACTTCTCTATATATTTTTAAGCGGTGTCAGTCGTCGGTGGCTAATAGCCTGCCTGATGGACCGCTCGGTTTAATATAAAGTAGATTCCCTGTTTACTCGCCTGTGTCGCAGCGTTAATAAATTCGCTGCTTCCTTCAAACTCCCGTCTGTCAACCTTCTCACTCAATATTTACTCTCATTATACACATTCAAAACGCTATATTAAAGTTCTGACGTTCGTATATGTAATGAATTTGTTTTTTTTTTTGTATATATAAATAGCGTTTGATGTAGCTTCTTTGCGTTCAGATGTGGATTCCGATTTATGCTATTTAATTTTAAGCTTTTCAAGTGAATTTTAGGGGAACGATAAAATGAATATGATTTATATTGCCAAATAATAAACGTGTGCCAAGTGACAAATAAATACTTGTTATCTAAAGTAATAGTAATATTTAAACTTCGGAAAAGGCAAACGAATAAACATCCGCTAGTATAAAAAAAGGTTCACTACAAAAAGCTAGTAGAAAATGTGTTGTCCGAAATATAAAGGCATCTGACAATTCAGAGAAATTTATTTGCCTCTGAATCAGATTCTCATAGAGTTCCTTATGTAGACGTTTTTTAGTCATATATGTATTTTAATGTATTTTAAAATAATCTTTTACGGCCTTTGTTCCTTTAAAAATTAAAAAAACATGTTTTTCTTATTAAATACTTGTTTTTTCTTACAACACTAACTCCTTAAAATGTTTAATATGTATTTCTAGCTATGGCAACATCAATATGATGAATTCTTTTACTTTTCCAGGTTTAATCTTTGAAGAAAACATCCTGAAATGCTTCGGACATTTCTAGAAAATGTTTGTAAGGTATGCATTACACCAAAAAATTTACGTTGACATTTCAGCTCGTTGGCCAGACGAGCTACTTTTTTTCTGAAACATACTTTATATACTTACACTGAAGAATAATTTGTGCCTTTAGCTGTGAGAAATAATTTTCCGTTTATTTATTCTGGGAACTTTTTATCTGGGTTTTTGTTAGCTTTATCTACTTCTAAGCTTTCTTCGTAAACCTTACACCAAACTTAAGTTAAAATTGTATAACAATGAAAAAAATATCTTTAGCTGGTCTACTAGCTATTGCAGTATCAATTGATCAGTGTCCTTGTTTTAAAATTGGATACTATTATATCATTTTGGTCACTTGTTTTTTTGATTTGTTCAATTCCACAAAAATATAGCTAAGGCATATATATTATGTACATTTTATAACGACTTACGTCTAAATATGATGTTAAACACATGTTTGAGAGTAATAAAAAAAGGGAACCGAAAGTGTTGTTACACGTTTTGTTAATGTTATTAAAGACAGTCCTTTACTGTTTCGTTATTAATAAAATCTGAAATTCTCAAATAATAAGAAAATTTCGGCATAAAATTATTCTTGAAAATATACTTAAATTATATTTCCTAACTCTATAATAGTCGACGGTTTGTTTGGTCAGAATGAACCCGAAAATTTTCACAAAAGCTGCAGACCGATGTGCATACAATGAGAGCAGATTCAACGTTACTCGTTTATCTGATGCTAGGTTAGCATCTCCGGCCATGCATAATTTAGAATCTTTTTAACTTAATATAACAAATTTTATCTTTATAAAAATACGACGTATATTTTTAAATTAAGTTCTACGTATGTATCCATTTGTCAATTAGTATTATTAGCAGTAAAAAATAGTAATAAGTGAGACTAATTAAACTTCTTTTCTAAGTTTTTTTTTATGGTAACTTATAACTAGGTTAATTTTTAAAGCTCCATTCAGCATCCCGATCTAAGGAAATCTCTCAACTTAACTTATCCTAGCATCTGCTACCATCAATTCAAACTGGATGGATAGTTATTAATGGTATTGTGCTAGAATTTCTGGTTTGCGAACCACTAATAAATATTTGTCGTGTCTTACCAATTTCCAACAAATCTGTCACGTTTCGATATTTCCCCACTGCAATTATCTTTAAATGAATACTACTTAAATGGCTTCGTATATAAATCATAAATAAAACCCAAAAACTTAGTTACTTTATTATAATGTAAAATAAAATTATTTTTCTTATCTTTGTTGCTTTGTTTTGACCTGGTTGTCAAATGTTTTAAATCTAATAAACAATAGGTCCATAAAAAAGTTATTACTCATTAAGATATGATGAATAGCATTTATTTGAAAAAGTGTTTAAAAATATCACTCCTCAAATGCCCTTGCATAAAACTATAATTAATAATCATCAAGAAACAAAAATCAAAGGACCATTTTTTTCTGTTTCAATTATAGTATTTTTAATTTATTTCACCTTTTATTACATAATTTACGTTGTCCCAGAACAAGGAATTATTTAATAAATAGGTTACGTAACATTTAAAGGAAGCATTCATCTTTGTGAGTTCTAGTGTTTTATATAAACAATTTATAATGTAATACATATTTTCTGTTATTTATTCAACAAGATCTTCGATATATAGAAATATCGGTTTTATTATTATTTTCTTTCCTTTATTAAAGGTTTGTAGCTGACTGAAAAACAAAACTTTTTGTGATTTAACATAGTCAGTTGCTTTGAAGATCCATAAATTTCATAGTTTAACAATAAAATCGTGTAAAAAGCAAGTTATTAACAAATAAATAACGAAAATTTGAATTTGCAAGAAGCAAAATTAAAGACATAGTAAGCAAGAACATAGGTGGAAATATAAAGCAATGCTTTTTATATACAAAGACTGTTTGTCGTAAATAATCAGGCGAGAGAAAGGTATTTGAATAAAGACCATCTCTCGTAAAAAGACTGATGACCTGATGAAGATAGTGGAAAACTGATGGTTCCAAGAAACCCCGACCCAGATTAGGTAATGAACTTATTAGAAGTCCACGCGTAAGCTTAGAAAGCTTTGGAGATGATTTAATGATACATTGTACATGTTGGATTATATCACTATAATAATTACCATACAAAAGTGAGCTTTCACGACACCTGTACATATGTAAATTGTAATGACCTAAATTATCTCTCTCATCATATTTTAATTGAAATAAATTATAAAATACTTATACCAAGTAAATATTAACAAAAATTCCATCACAATTTTTAATTTGTCTGTTTGAAATCAATTCCTTTTGTGTTTTTTTTCCTGTCAGTCTTCGTAAGCTTGTATTCATCATCTGTTCTTGTGTGAGAAAATAAAATTGAATGCATTTCAAATAGTTTGGTATTTTAATTGTCGGCAAAAATCATTTTAAACTACCAATATGACTGAGTGTGTGTTTTTGTATGAAAAAAAATCATATTGACCTAGCATCAGTACAAAACCCTTTATGGACTAACAATGTAACACACTTTACATGTGACATAAAAATGCTGTCTATTGTATAAAAAAATATATTTTTTTTTAACAATAACAAATATATATGAGAAGTAGAATAAATCATTTCAGTGTCAAAAACAATTTGATTTTTCAATATAATTCAAAGATATCACAGTTTTTTTCTAATATTCATTGAAATATTAAGGTGTCTAGTTATAAAAAAAATATTTAAATAGATTCACTAAATAGTTTATTAACATTCAATTACTTGAAAAAAGAAATTTCGACTCGTTTGTGGAGTTCAGAATACTTAAATTTCAATTTGAATAAAATATTGACAGACGAAGAAAAGAACAGAATCAATACTCGATTAAAGCTGTTCAAAATCTATACTATTTTGTATCACGTAATTTGTATTTCGACCATGACACTGAAAAAAAAATATTTAAAGGACATTAAAGCAAATACTATCATTTTCGGTAATTTATAGAAAGATACACCATGTACTTATTTATAGAAAGATACACCATGTACATATTCATGTACATGGTGTACTACACAAGTTATTATCACAGAAGTAAAGACATATAATTTACATATTTCCATACATATATTGAGGTTACCTTATAATACTTAAGATTTATTCCTAATACTTCTCAGTCGCGCTCTCTTTAAAACTAACTTTCCCTTGAAATACTTTATATTTATAGCAAAGATGTTATGAATAAAATAATAGTCATACAATGTATTCCATCTAATAAAACCAGATTTATAGCAAAATCCGTTATTATTACGTTTCCCTGTCACGTATAAAATAAATAGCAAATCGCGAAACCAAGATATAAGACGTTAACGTCAATGCTGGTTTTATAATCATATGAATTAATTTAATACGCTCGTGTCTTCAGACTTTGAGAAACAAAATATAAATGTTTAAATCTAAAGCTGAACACGATGACCAAACACTATTCAACCTTCAAAGCCTGAGAAGTGAAAATATACTTAAACATTTTAAATTATCAGTTTTATGCAATGTACGCATTTTAATAGCAAATTAATTATATATAAACTGCGTAGTTAAACGCCAATAACGATAACACAGAACGATGTACCACAAACCGATGCTTGAAAGCTATTACTGAAAACAAAAGCTATTAAACCACTATAATATATAAACATTAAAGCGATATTTAAATACACATTCAATAGCAGTATCGAAGGTAGTTTAATTGCATATAAAATGGCTAACCGAATCACTATAGCTATAGAATATTGTTGGCTGAGATCTGAATGCAGAATTAGGAGTTAATTAATTTACGACCCGTCACTAATTAGATATCCAATAACATACTTGGTCTAACATAGCCATGTGAGGATTTGTAAATAGGCCTAGAGATGTAATCGATTTCAATTACGATATAAGGCCGCGTATCCACTCAAGGATTTTGTGATAGCGACAAATGACTTCCATTCAATGTATTTAGATTTGTTAGTTACGAAGTCCCTATTTCATGTTTTACTGTTAAATAAACTTAATCTTATAATAGAAATGAACTTTCGTGGACTTCTTTGAATGAAAAGCTTGTTTGTTTTTTAATATGCTATGGAAATGCATACATACAATTTTTATTTCATTAGATTACATAGTGTTTGCTATCTTTATAATATTATCTATAAAATTAAAAGCCAAGTATAGTCTTTGAACTACTTTTAGTCATTATGATTTTGATCTAATTAACTCATGAATTTTCTTGTGTTACCCTTTTGCCTTCATTATCCACAATAAATTCTACCACTATCTGAAATCAGCTAACAAAGATCAAAGACTATCTATTAAGACCTCAAAGATATAAATTCTTTAAGAAATATAAATAAATTCTATTAGTGCCAAAATCCTAACCTGCTGTATACTATTATATATATTTTTCAAAGTTCGCAGCTTAACAAACCTCCTTTGAACGGAAAATAGTCCAGTAATACGATTATTGCCTATGTTTTATGAATAAAAACCTTCCCACTGACAGTGTATGGGTTAACGATGCCAGATTATACTAAGCAAGACCAGAGATCGTTTCGGTTATATTCGAATTATGACAATCAGCATAATATTATCATATATATAATTTTAAAAGAATATCTAACGTACAATGCAATATAATTGCTATTTAATATAAATTGTTCGCGTCTAACCCGTGTGTCAACATCATCGTAAATACCAAATAGTGACGTATATCCACATTTATTATGATCTACGAGCAGTGGTGGCATATGATTTAGGCGGTTCGATCAACTGTATAATGTTATGAATCCATCATAGATTTAACAGTTAAAATGTATGCGAAATTCAATGGATCATCGCGGATAATTATTATATCATCGAAATAATCACGCTCATAGTGCACCAGATGGATTTGTGATTAATTTTGTTATTACCTAGCTAGGATAGTTGGTAGCTGGTTTTGGGGAGAGTTCGTTGAAGATCTCGTTGGCAACTTCTGAGATCACTTGGGATCGAAACTTAAATGACTTGCTAAAATTCCTTTTGTTTTAATTTTATATCTTATGTATAACATTAATGACGACAACAGATTTGTAACATTTTCGTATGTGATACAAAATTATACTTTCAATTAGTAATATCGTACAAGGCGCATGTTTACGACCAAAAAAATATATCAAAGAAAAAAAAAACTTTTAGAAATATACCAAGATAATAAGGGTATCCGCTATCCGGGTATTTGCTCCCACAGGATGGCAACACATATGTTGACAGCCCTAATCTCAGCTATTGAACGTCATGGCAATATAATTGGATAGACGAGAAGGTAGTACATAACGTGGTATGACGTCCACTAATGTAATCCAGTCAGCCTAATCTGATATCGAGTCTAGGCGGGCATGGGCTCCGCTCTCAGTTAATTGGGTTGCGTTTAATCCTCTACAATGCAACTTTAGACTCATTTTCGTCGTCCAATAGCTGATCACGCTTGATGTACTCCAAAAGATTAGCTAACTAGCCGTCCTAACGAGTTATTAGTCCTGATTGTTGTAATGCTAAGGGAATTGTAGTCGTTGCTGCTATTAATTGTTTATAAAAATACAATAACTATGCTTATAATAAAATAAACGCTTCATCGAGAAATAGAGAAGAACAGATAAAATGATATTCCGTTTCATTCAATGGTCGACGTGGTGATGATATGATTCAAATTATGTAATTAACAAAACATTTTATTATATTATATTGTTTTTTGTCTATTTCACGGTAGATGAATGCAATAAGGAAAGCAAAAGGAAGATAATGCCATTTTACCGTAAATACATGGCCGTTTCCGAATTTCCTTTGAGACATGGAGCGTGCATCGCTCCGCGATCCGGCACGTCGTTCTGAACTTTGGAATTCCAATTTTGAAAAGTTTCCCAAGAGCAAGAGCCAACATTGACAGTCACTGTCAGAAACCCACTTAGGACGGGTCATCTTTATCTCAAAACAACTTACGCCAACTCGGCTATTTTATCAAAGAAAAGGTATTTAAGTGAAAAAGTTTAAATAACTAAATGTTAGGCCTTTATTAACAATAAAGTACGATGTATGAAGAACATTACAATTTTATAGAGTAATTTCGACATTTGTGTTTTTGTTTTTCAATAGTATAAATAAAACTAAACCCCTTTTTAATCACAAACTTAAGACCCCTACAAGTAATATAAAAGAAATGAAACGACAATTTAAATAAAGAAATGTAAATATTGTCAGCATACCAATATAAACATTTAAAAACTGTTCAACCTTGATTAGAAAACACCCAGAGCGCAGATAAGAAAAAAAGGAAGTTAAATAATAGTGTCTGATGTTATTAAAAATTATAAAAATATAATTTTATGTTATGAAAATGTCCACTGATATGTGTAATGAATATACCAGTTTTTCGATAAATAGATAACATTTTTAAAAAGAATCTTAAAAAATAGCAGCATATTACCGACCATTGTAGTACCAACCGTGTTATATAATAAGAAAATTCAGAAATGTAAAAACTTCTAACATTTGTTGGATAAACGCCATCTGCCAGATACAGAGGGAACCGTTTACTGTTCTTTGTAGTGCCACCTAGCGAATATCGCTGAAACTACGTCGTGACCAAACTTGTTTCCATAAATAATTTCAACTCGGCTATAAAGACAGAACATATAATGATAATATTGAAAATCATAAGGAAACGGAAAAAGCTATTTTAAAAAAAAAATAGTTTTTATATTCGTTTCAGGTTTTTCTATCCCTACGAAAATTATGAAAAGTAATCAACAGTCTTTCTCACTCATAAAAATAAAAAAAAACAGACTAAATATTCTGTCAATTTAAAACTTTTGTTTTTATTTTTAAAAAAAGCCAAAAGATTACTTTTACTATGTATTCCGACGTACAATATTGATGTAATTTAACGAATAAGTGTTCATTATTTTCGAAAATAATTGAAAATTAAATTAAAAGCGAGAATTTGGTTAATAACTGCGATACGAAAGAGAATATATTGCATTTTATGACATAAAACAGTATTGAACGTCATTGTAAGAATCTGAATATTGTGTTGTTTTTAAGTCTCGTGTGACTCATAAACTACTATATAGTCGGTTAGACTTTGGAGGATAGCATAAATATATTAGCGGTTGACTCCTAAATTGGCAATATGTTGTCGTTACAGATTCCAATATCCCTCTAGATCTGTTCTTGCATGGCATACAAAACGTATTGTACTTGATATGTAAACTTTGGATCTTTAAATAGTTCAAAGTATTTTATATTTACATAAAATATAATTCATTTTACATAGTAAAACATTATTAGTTAAAAGTTATACAACAATAATACACCAACTTAACTATAACGTTGTAATCAAACTGGACTATTTTTAAATTGTTTTATCTTAGTATCCATTTCAATTTAATATTATAACATGCGTCAACGGAGAATAAAGGTACCTATTTCAAAATGACGTACATGTTTGTATAGCACGGGTAACACATTTAACATCTCAAAAGACTCGGTTCCAATTTTGTTATACTAGATCAAACGCCATTTTCTGAATTTTAAATATTTTGCCGGACCACTGTGGGAGTAAAGGTACGTCAATTTGACGCCTAAAAGCAACTGAAAAGTGAAAAAAGATTTTACAATGCCGGCACTGAATCGCAATTTTGAATTTTGGATTAAGAGAACGTATTCAGCAGAACTTTATTAGCTTTATTTAAATATTACGGCCACAGAATAATAAAATTAAACTAATAATATAGTTGACAGATCATAAAATAATATTATATGTGTATTTTGTTGAAGTATTACAAAATATTTCATCAAATTTTATTACGACTACCAGAAGTTTCAAAATAGTAAGATAGAATTTATATTTTATTCTTTGTGACATTAACCTCTTCTCCGAATTATTCAAACGTTTTATTGGAAATTTACCATTTGAGCTTATTGGGAGTAACTATTTTTGTTATTTCCTTTTAATCATTTTTTACTATATGAAACGTAAATATAGTATAAATCTATATAAGTGTAGGACTATTTAATAACTTTATCTTACGTTTCGCATCTCAAACAGTAATGATAAGGAGATATATCAAAAATACATTTTGTCCAGAAAAGGAGGTATTCCTGTGGGATAAAACAAACTTTAGCGTAACGTTTTTATTTGTGAACACATCGCATATATGTTACTGCGTATATTAAAGTACCTAATAAATGAAAAATCTTCATTTTACATATAAACAATTTTCACTTTTGTTTCATTTTAATCAACTAATAATTATATAATTAAAATGAATTTGTTAAACGTTGACGTGTAGTTCTACTGAGCTATAATTATATTATCATCGTACAATCGCCATTGTTATTACGTAAATTAACCTTATACACACTGAATATGTAGTTGCATTCATATTTATGCAAATTTTGAATACTGCTCTTTATCAACCTATAATGTCTTTAATGAGATCTAAGATTTTCGCGAGTTTTATTCATTTAAATGAAACTAATATTTTTCGGACAAACTACACGGAATTTTATTATTTAAAAAACTACATAATCCCTACGTTTCGGTTACTTTTCAGCAACCGTGATCACGGGCAGACGAGATCACGGTTTCATTTTAACTATAATGTCTTTGTTTCAATTATAGAGTCAACTCTAAGACTTTCTTATTCTTCAATAAATTGCGCATACAATATAACGTTTTCGTTTGTATGTATTTTAAAATTTAATTAATATTAGAAAAAAAATTACATATATTGTGTCGTTGATGTAATAATTTTAAAAAGCCGTATCTGCACACAATGGCTGATCTTGCTGAAGAAATTCACGTCAAGCAGAGATTTAGGTAAACAAAGCTTATTTTTGGAGCTGACAGTGCGATAGTGTAAGGCCCATTACAGGCAAATTATGACCGCCATTATTGTCCACGTGTCCCGCTCGCGTTCAGAGTTACGTCCTCGCCGGGTCAATGGATTTTATGTAAGAAATACTTTCCGACAGCGAGCATAATGTATTTGAACATATGAAAATACGGACGTGATTTATATCACGAACGATATATAGGGAAAAGAAATTAAAATGAGTCTGCTATCCTGGTATGTGTTGGGATACATGCATAACATATAACTTAATTCTGTGAAACGCCCGAAACATGATACTGCTGAGTTATAAACGGTCTCAAAGCAACTTGAGCCCAAGTTTGATGAAGTTAACCCATTAACGGGTCTGTAAATCATTCGCGTCACTAATAAGTTCGTGTCTTGTTTTGGCAAATTATTTAAATTAAAACGGAAGTTACAGTTAAATGAAATGTCGGCAGCAACCTCTATGTTAGAAATTTAATATTTTTTAAGTAACTATAGATCGATAACTTTTCTGCAATCTCCCCTGTACTTCTTAGTAATAAATATTTTAAATATAACCATAAAAGCCTTATGGCTGTATGACTGAACTTGGACGACTTTTTATTGTTCACTCTATCGATTAGTCTAATGATGGAGCGCCGACAATTATCCTGCTTGATTTAGGTAGTTGTCCACTAATGCACAAAATAGAGCTTAAAATCGGACTCGGATCCCAAGGCGACTACTAAACGCCATGCGGCCGATTAAGGTCAAATTATTGCCATAATTATAGTCCCGGGCTCAGATTTACTTGGGATAATTAAACCAGTGCAGTTGAGACTTATTCCAAATAATCAGCATACCATAGTTCCGTTTCAAGTTTAATACAAACCACAGACTAATCAATAAGATTTTTTCACTAACAATCGTATGTTTGTTTAATATAAGATATTCAAATTATTTATGATCATATCGGACTATAACGATAATTCTGCATAAAAATAATGAATCAATTACGGACTTTAAATAATTAATTTGCCTTAAATTTATAATATATACAATGCAATTAATATCATGACAATATATTAATATTCTAGTACAATAATTTAAATAAGCTTTTAACTTCGTAAATAAATATATTTAATTGAGAATTTACGCTGCGCAATCGTTTATCTCAATCCAGCCGTAAGCAAACATGAGAGCAAAATCCATTAAACGTATTCCTAGAACTTGATAATCAATCGAAGTAATCGAACGCTTGAAAATCACGTTCGGTCAGCAAGTCGGAGAAAATTACTGGTCGTTCCGATAACGAGGTGGCCTGATTGACGCCCTATCGCTTGATTAAACTTATCAGTTTTTGCCTCTGAGAACTTGATCAACATTACTAGATGATTAAACTGAGGCTAAGCGTTGCTGATATGATGGAAAGATGTTATTATTACGATGTCTATACATTACTGAATATTCATTGCTAGTACGAGCACCTCTTATGTGGTCAATGTAAATAACAGTGATGCATTGAATAATGGAGCAGTCCTCGTTCGACTTCGATTATATTAAGCCATAAACGAACCGATTTGGTTTCTATTGGCTGTAACAAATTGATTACATCTATCCAGTACAGAAGATATATTTTAATCACTTTCAATTATAAGGGCTCCACACAGTTGACTATTATTATATTATGACTCACAATTTCGTTTTTCAATAAACTTATTATAAATTGAAGTAAAATAATAATATTTAAATTGTTTTTGAATCTTTAATAGAACTTCTTGTAATCTTAAGATACAAAATTATAAGGAGAAACAGTCAGGAAACTAGGCAACAGAATGACAACATACAGATGTTGTGAATGAGACAATTTTAAAAGATAATATGTAATACAAAAGAGACATCGAACAAAACATAATGTGAAGTGTAATTGGATCTGTCAAACGCAAACAGGCAAACAGGTAATTACTAACTGTTATTGTTAACAACAGACGGGGAAACGGTAAGAAATTAGATATCTTCACCCTTCAAGAGCGAGCAAACACTATAACTATACAATACTACCGTATCCAATAATTTGAGACTTCAAAAACACGAGTCTTTTATCATCCATTCTTAAGAAACCTTTCGTTGATGAGATGAAACCAGATAAAAAACTTAGAGTCGTCAAAGTCGTATTCATTTCATTTTTATTTATTTTTTTATATAAAAATTTTCTTCGTATTTCTCATCATTGATATTCGGGGATAATAGACTGACTATTGAGATATGAAATTTAAGTAATAAGAGTCGGTATCACATAAAAAAAGTAGTATTATTTCTAATAAAATTATACTACATATTTTGTAACATTTTTTTCATGTGATTCTTCTTTTTTATTATAGTTTCAAGTTATAACATAATCCTGTGGATGTTTATGATTATTATTACACTTTCATTATGCCTTTATTCCGTTTATTTCTCGTTTTATGACGTTGTTCACACAAAATATTATATTCTACTTTTATCTACACATATAATGAAATTAAAGATGTGTTTGAAGAACGCGTTAAAATTGGGAATGTTTTTTTATTTTGTTGCGGCTATATTAAGTTCAAACAAAACTATAAATGAAAGGCATATACATACAAAATAATACACTCTCATACATATTCATTTAAACGAACGCAACCGCATCATTCAAAGCGTCAAATTTGAATGAACACTGAATCGGTTAACATTGCAATGGAATTGAAAACAAATTACCATTTTAAAATTACGGCTATATACATATTTTATATATAGCCGGAATCATAAAGAAATCATCATAAGTTACATAGCTAAGAAGCGAACCCACTAAACCCTAGCAAAGTAGCGTTAAGCGTTTCTAATCCTCTTAGAACACGAGACCTTGGTCCTACCACGTGAGTAGGTAATGCTTTGTAGGGAACAGGATAAACCATCCAACAAATTATATGATCATCTTCATCTTTGTACATATTATATAACGGCATGGTTTTTATGACACATAAAATATTGATGGGAATTTTTTTAGGACAAGAAAATATTGATACACATTACGTCATACGCTATATCTTGCTCACACGCAAATGATATTCAATTCAAAACGTATAGATATTTTTTGTTATATATGATGTTTAATGATATATTTAAAATTAAAAAAATGATTATGAAGTTCATTTATGCAGAAGTGTAAAATATATAGAACTAGAAAGATATAAAATTATTATCTAAATTACGTAAATAATTATATTTTTCTGGACTGTTTATTTTATGTTCTTCGACCATCTTTCGGATATACATGACATGTCATTTCAATACTTGAGAAAAGAGGAACAAAACTCTTGGTGTTAAATGTCAGGGATCTATTAAAAATAATCGTATATCAGGTAAAAATGATAATATAACAGTAATCCCTGTGTCGCACCTGAGAAACTTCTGTATTTCACAGTCAAATATTTACAATACAGACGTAACGCTTTTATTGCCTATAAATTATTTTATTTCCTCTGCATTATTCAAAGACAATATTTTCACTGGCATTATCATCAGCGCTTCCGATATAGATGACTTAAAAGACTTTTATTAATTTTTTTCGATTATTTCTTTACATTCAGGTCAACATTGCCTATTAATGAACTCCTAAATTTTGACGTCTGCGCAAAATTATTCGACGGCTTGGAGTTATTTTTCTCTTTTTGCCAATAAACATTTTCGTTTAGGAAGTTCCTTCATTATTCACCTTTATTTGCTCTGCTTTTTTCATCCAGTAAATCAAATCGCTAAGATTTATAAGCAATAAGAAAAGCAGGGGAAGCAAAATATTTGCGTTATAAAAATATTCTCTGACATATTTATTGACCTTTATAATGAATGCAGGCGTAATACGTTTTTACCGATTTAATAAACATTTCTTTAAGAATACTTTTAAATGGACTAAAAAACAAATAGTTTCTACTAGGAATAAAAAAACTATCTGTGACAAAATATTCTTGTTCCAAAAACGAAACATTACTTTCATTATTCCCATCATCAAATCCCGCCATCATCTCGCATCGAGCACCATGTCAGGGAATAAATCAAGTAGCACACAAAGAGTAAAGTGTTTACCATAAAATCATATACACGCCCCTAAATCATAACACAATAAAATTTATAGCGAGGAAGGTCCGGCCTCGAGTGCTGATAAATCAAACACATTTTCTTCGTGTGACTGAACCGAAAAATCTTTCCGGCAAATATACCCACTATGAATGCCATTTATCCTGCTTATTCTTAGATGAATACATATTACTCGCCACTTTAAAGGCGTTTCTTTTCGCTTTCCATAATAAATTTATTATATTTGCGTTAAATAAAATATCTTTTCCATAAAACATATTGACAGGCATACAAATTTCAGGTATTTTAAGTACAGTCATCAATGTCACAAGCAAAATTAGTGTCAATGAAATTTATCCTGAATATACATATGTATGTATGTATATATTCGGTACAAACTCGTTGATATGGCTGTATGAAAAAGAACATTCTCATAATAATTCTATGTAAGCACGCACAATAGGTACAGACGTACACAAGTACGTAACAACTTCCGTAGCACGCTTGTTTCATGTTACACCCCAGGATACAGGTACGAAGCGAGTTTTGTAAGTATTTATACGCTGTGGTATTACACATGTAGGAATTTGTTAAGTTTTTTTTAATACGACCTTAACTTAAATGTTTTCCCAGCTATTGACTACTTTGTGTTATAAAAGCTAGATTCTTTATAACTGAAATTGTTACTGGTAAAACCATTATCTATTAGTTTTTGTTCTTTCACAATACAATTTCTATAATACTTTCAGATTTTACTACCATACATAAAATATTACAAAGTATAAATGTAACTTTTTTAACTTAAACTTCAAATATAAACGTCCAATGTAAAATGAAAGGGTTAAAAATTTTATATTCCATATAAATCTTTTAAATTATTTATGGTTTTATAAGCAATCGAACATTTCATACAAAAAATATATAATTCGTAGTTTAATTCAGATAATATGATGCATTGCATTGCATTTCTTTAGTTATATTTTTTAATTTTTCCACATACATATATTACGTAGGTAGATAGAAATAAATACGTCTTAATACAAATTGATAAGATCTTGTTACGTACAACAATAGACTTGCTCTTAAACACGGAAGTCTAAATTAAGAATATTCTTTTTTTATATTTTGAATCACTCATAAACTTTCTCATTTATAATCTAAATAACATTGGGTATATAAACGAGCGTATTAATTCTATAGCCTTTGTTGTTTTGTTACATGAATTTCGTATTTCATTAGCGGAGTATGATAATAATTATAGTAATTAATTTTATACGTTTTCTTTTGTTATACAAATTTCTTAGTTGTTTAATTTGGAGACCCGCGGAGTCAATTAGCCCGGTAGACTTAGAAAGGCGGTTTGATGCAATCTCTCTTTTATGAATATTGTAACGAGTACTGTGAAATAATCCAATTATTTCTGTGGCTAAGTGAAATTAATAAGAACTTTCATTAATTGTCTTAAAATTTTTGTTGGTTCATCAACATTATTTCGCATTATAAAAGAAAAAAAAACAAAAAATATAATATTCAAATTCATAACAGCACAGACGTGAAAAAATTACCTTATATTTTAAGAACGATTAATTAGCAGTTAGATCGAAACACAATTTTAACTTCTCGGGTACAATAAAAAAAAATACATTTACATAGTTAAAAATTTAACAACCTTTGTCGTCTAATTTCTCTTTTGTAATTATATATTTTTTATTATTCCGAGCAACTGCCGCGTAGGAACGTTTCTTTTATAACCTCCCCTAGCGAAGTTACATAAAAATGTAATCTCAGAACTCTCACTGAACTTTAACTCTCAAAGTTGTTTTATTAATAAGCACTTTAAACAACAGCAATAATTATTTTACCTTCTCATTGGATTTGAGAAATAAATAATTTATTAAGGGCAAGTTAACAAGGGTCTCGTAAAGAAGGCAAAAGGTCGGCTATTTGTTTTCAGTATGACTGCCCGTTCTGTTATTTAGTGATTGAGAATTCAGAGGTGACCGGCCCACAGGCCCTGCAAACCTCTTTCAATATTAAAGTTGCCTCTAAGTTAACCTTAATGTTAGAATAAGTTCCCGTGCCCTTTTTACTTATAGCATTATATTTATCACATCTTATAGTGACACAAGGTTCAAGAAAATTCCATATGCTGGTTTTTTACTTTTTTTATGGCTATTATTCCACATTTTATTACAGATGAGTGATCTATTTATTCAGTTATCACTTTTAATTTCAAAAAAAATATATAGAACGATCTTTCGGAAATTTGTTTTATTAGTGTTATATCATATAATGAATATTTTAGTTATTACTTATAAAAATTTTATTACGTATTCTTATAAGCAAACACTTACTGTAATCGATCAAGGCTTTCCATTCTGTGTATTGTTTTATGATACTGAGTGATTTTGATATT
This sequence comes from Danaus plexippus, assembly GCF_018135715.1. Classification (NCBI taxonomy): domain Eukaryota; kingdom Metazoa; phylum Arthropoda; class Insecta; order Lepidoptera; family Nymphalidae; genus Danaus; species Danaus plexippus. Next base: position 5,826,105 of record NC_083547.1, read on the forward strand.
ATTGGTAATATTGGTTAGCTTTAAACAAAGAAGACAGGCAAGCATATTACTTCTATGATTGTGCAAAGGTAGGACTCTGAATACTTCGAATGCATGAAGTTTTATTACTTCCGAGGGAAGTATTCGCAGATGAAAATCTTTAGCCGGACAATACTATAATAATCCCGTCATACCTAGTATCACTAAGGAAGTTGAGCTAAACCACCGCTACTCATCGTTGGCCAAGCTACAGCTAAAATTAACCAATCATTATCCTCTATAAACGAAAAAAAAATCATTATATAAGGGTCAAATTTAAATAAATATTAAATCATTTAAAGAACAACAAGAAAAATAAACACGGTTTCCGCCTGAGGTTTAAATATCAAGTGTTTAAAGCACTCCACTGCGACGGAAAAACTACAGCGGTAAATAATGTTATCATCAGAATAAAACAATACCGTTTTCAACGTTAAAAAGAAAACAAAACAAGTAAATTGCTGTGAAACTGGTTACAGCTTAACCTTGTTGAATAATATTAAAGTAATGAACTTTAAACGTTTTAACACCACGGAAGCGTATTTTTTGTTTTATTTTTTCAAAAATTAATTATTTCATTAATTGTAAAGTTAAAAACTTATACGATCCCCGAATTTTTTTTATTTTATATATTCTATGTCACAGATTATTAACTACTCTGTTGTATTTATCATATTCTACCTCTAAAAAATATATTATATATTATATATTACCGTAAATTGTTTTGTAAAAAATTGTTTTTAAAATTTACATAAGAATTGACTTTCAAAATACCGATTAAAAAAAACACAGTTACATAAAAATAAGAAACTAGAAGATCTTTTAATCCCTATTAATTTAATCTTATTATAAAGTTATTAATTAGTTGACAGTTTAGAGCTCGCGGCAAGGGCGCATAGAAAAAAGGTTGTTAACAAAATAAAATAAACAAGTGCGAGTCGGACTCGCCCATGAAGGGTTCCGTAGCAGCAAGTAGATGACATAATATAAAAGTTATTATAGTGCGTTGTAACTTTGATCGATGTTTTATAAAAAAAAAATACTTGGTTTTACATACTGTTTGTATGAACGACAAAGTTGTATATGCGTTTTTTGAAAATTTATTATTTCTTAAAAAGTAATAATGATATCTTGTTGAAACCAATTTACGTTGAAAGTTTCCATGAAAATCTACAGCATATAGTATGTTTTTTAGTTTTCTCACTCTCTTATTTTAAAAGTTAGCTGGATTTTTTTTTTATCAGTTCTATATATGGAGTGTTCCCCTTTAATTTTTAAATTAATAAATTTATTCAAAATTCAAATAGCGGTTACCAGAATACATCTACCTACAAAGTTTAAACTATGTTGGCCCAACTGTTTCGGAAATAATAAATGGCTGTGACATACGGACGGACGGACAGACGGACAAACAGACAGACAGACATGACAAATCTATAAGGGTTCCGTTTTTTTCCATTTGGCTACAGAACCCCAAAAATGACTCAAATACATCTGACTTTACCTAGAAGTTTTAACTTAAACTACATATACATACTTGTATTTTAATTCCCTTAAAAGACAATAAACAAAATCAACAGCACTTAACTCCATTAATTTATCCTTTAATATGAAAATCAGTAATTTTTGGAGTAACTACTTTCTAACAAAATAAAATTAGACAAATATAAACGTCGATTGCACTTACGCGTCCTTAAAAAGCGTTACATTGGTAGTTCATAATACAATACCTAGTGCAAGGTCTTATTCGTATGAAGTTATTAACACTCCAACGCTCCCCAATGCCGTTTACAAACATCTATAACTTTTCTTATCTATTATGTTACAGAAATCTAAAATAATCAAAACACAGAACTTTAAATAATAATTGAAAGTTATTTATTGACTTATAAATCACTTTAAAAATAATTAGAAATTTATTTAAAATTAACATAAATAAAATTAGACACATTTTAAGAGCAAAAAAAACTATATCAGTCATTGCATGTCAGTATTCATGAAATACTTTAAACTTTTGTTATACTGAACATTACGTTAAAATGGTTAATGTTTACTTGCGTGTGTGTGTGTGTATGTGTGTGTGTGTGTGTGTGTGTGTGTATGTGGGTATGTATTTGTGTGTGTGTGTTTGTGTGTATGTGTGTGTGGGTGTGTGTAAATAGAAAATTAGCAATACATGTGTTTCCGATATTTAACTTTAATTTTCGTCTTTTTTAAGGTAAATTAATCAACAGTTTGTACAGTGTTGTTGTGAATTTTTACAGCAACATTTACTTTCTGTCAAACTGAATGTGCACTTGAGAAAGCAAAAAAGTATAAAAAAACCTCTACATAGTTGAGGCCTTATTAACATTAATCAATAAGTGTGATTTATGGATGGTATTTAAAATAAGTGTTTATATTTCACTTGTATGGAGGGTATTGAAATCACAAATACAATTTTTGAAGAAAAAATCAGGTTTTTTTTTGTTTAATTCAATCATTCTTTCATATTTTCGTTCAATAAACGATTAAAATTGATTGTCCGAGTTACCTTACGCACTAATTCATTCACTTCATTAATGTTTCAAATCTACTCAATATTTTCTCTATTCACTGTGCTGTAATGAATCTACCTATTGTCTCTATTAAGTCGACGACGTGAAGCCGTACTAGCGGTAGAGGCGAAATCTCGTCATACCCACTACAGCCAGTATTATAGCTCAAACTACAAATTTACCTTAATTACACTTTAATTGCAAGTCTTCCATTTTGTTGCATTATGTTCTTACTGCTACCACTAATAACGTCACTCAGAAACTTTTGTCCGCAAATCGTTCCACTTGATGATTACGTTTTCATTAATAAAAATTGGTTTTATAAATTTATATTTTAATGCAGCAAACTAGCAAGCTATCTTACATCAACTGTGGACTTGAGTTTTTGAAAATAAAGGTGTTGTTACTTTTGTTATTATTAAAACGTACGGAGAGAGCTTAAAAGAATTCTTAGATATTCTCGCAGTCTTACTTATGCAACACAATGCTTTGGAAAAATATGGCATATTTCCGCATATATCATCTCTATCAAGTGTTTTATGCATTCAATATTATTTCACAAATGGTTCAAACGTAAACTTACAAACTCACATATTTTTATATACAGCTTGTATGTGTTTCGTTTGAATAACAATTAAAAAGCTGTATGCTTCATGTTAATAGCATACACAATTACTAATTTAGAAATGAAGGTAATTTTAATATCTGTTATGAAACAATTATGGGAATTAAAATTATATTAGTCTCGGAATACGAGGGTCTTAACGAAACGTTTAAATGCTCTTAAATTCAAAACTCGTATTTTACCTTTCTCTGAATTGTTAAATTCACGGGCTTATAGAGTCTGCGTGTCGACTTTGAATACGTTTTACTTACAAATGTCTAAGAAAGCTGCCTGTTTCCGTATCTCATTATATATCAAGCCGCAGCAACCTGTATATTAAATGTTTAGTATCTCATTTATGTAACTTTTACTATTGTATAACAAAGTTTTTGTTTCACCATACAAAACACGTCTTACTTGTGACGTTCTTATCCTTTTAGTTCAGACCAGAGAACTTGAAATTAATTCATTGTACGTACATTACATCTGTTACACTTTCAAATAAGCTTTTTGGTTAAGATGTTGTTTCGTTATACTTAAGACATACACTTAGGTTACATATAGGAAAGAATTTTGTCTCTCATTTGTAATCCTATTTTGCATCTTTTCTTTCGTTAAAGTAATCTGCTAAGATGAGCTACATATATTAATAGTGTTTTAAGTGTATAAGAAATTACACACGCTCACACTAGACTTTCTAATCGAATATTTTACTCAAGCGACATTTTAATGACCTTTTTTTTAAGTCAAATAATAAACCGTATTTAATTCCCTTTTATGAAGATATATATAACGTCCTCAATAATAAACTATTCCTCTTACTTTAGTTTCTAAAATACAAAAGTTCTACTCTTAAAACAGTTTAACGTTGACAAAAGTTTTGCATAATTCACAGTAATTATCGTTCAATGACAAGCAAACATTCCAAATTAGCAAGGAAATGTGCCAGGAGATGTAAAACACGGTGGAGGGTATGTGGTGATATAATTTTGCAGGCATGATACATGTACATGAGATATATTGTCTTTTGATTAAGTGCATTCTTACCAGTGTAGAGATAACCAACATTTACTTTAAAGAAAATTCTATTGTCAGTTTGAATAAAAATTTATAAGATTACTTTAGATATTATTATTGTTTAGTCTTATTATACTATATAAATAGGAGACTACAAAACAAGTTTTAAATAATATAGCAGAGTTATAACTATCTCTATAATTTGGAAAACAAAAACATAAATTCAGTGATGTTAAATATATTTTTATCACAAAATCCAAATGTTTTACACGCGCTTTGTAAATTTTTAAGAGAAAATTACGTTACTCACATGTTTGATTCGTGACACACGTCATGATACGTCAGTCAACGGATATAGTGAATAATTTAGTTGTTCATAGAGCGTGCCCTTTACGTTCAAAGTATAAGAGCTCTAGAGGCACCACATCACGTAATAACACACACCAACACACTATAACACAAACAACTTAACACAACGATACGTGTACACATAGAGTTTATAGGGAGAGTGATCAATCATCACGAAAATATTTATACCCATTTATAAAATGGAGATTTATCATTCAATGATACCGTCATTATACCGACGCGTAATAATTGAGCAATGGATGGTTTTCTTTACGACGGTTATAAAAAAAAGGTAATATATTTTAAATGTATTACCCAGACGACATTAACCAAAACTTCCTTGGCCCGAATACAGTTATAATTAAATAAGTGTCAGTTGTTTCTTGACGTTAATTAAATTAAGTAGCCTAACCACCGGTACTTTATTCCTAATCCATTAGATTGGCCTTTTGATTAAGGCTGGGTACACACGATTTAATCTTCATATGGTTAGATTCAATATATTATATGTGTAAGACCCGTCCATTGTCCGGCGATTACAAAAGAAATCTTTTTAATACGTCTAGACTTATACTAGCAAATTTTGTTTTGTGAATAATTTCCGAGCTAGTAATATCAGCGACGATCATCCAAAATCCTAAGGTTATTTAAAAGATTTCAAAATATTAATTTCTTACTATAAAAGATTTTGGTGATAAATAAAGAATAAAATTGTAAATACAAATGTAACTTAACAAGCAGTTTTTAGTGAATTTGGGAGCATTAAGGTAAAAGTTGCAAGGATTAGTGGACAATTTTGAATAACCACTAACGATTCGAGGCACGTAGTCCATAACAAAATTAGCCGACAGGGGCGGGACCGTTGCCAACTCTCATCATATTAAAGCGATGATAATGAACGTACTTACTGTTTCTGCCTTTCGCAAATCCTGACTTTCCAATGAGAGATTACGGTAACAATGGACTCTTGGATCTTAAACAATAAGAACACTCCAAGTCGACGATTCAAGTGTTTTTCGTGTTTATAATTACGCTGAAACGGCAATTAGTTCTGTTAATTGGTTATTTTGTTAATATGTTATAACTTATAAGCAGTTTTTTAAATAATAATTACGTAAAATAGATATGAATTATGATAAAAACTATTTTTTTGTAATTTCTTGCGGCTAAGTTCTTCCACTAATTGTATTAACAGAATTAATAAACAAAACTCTTTTTTAAATTTTTTTATTGAGTCATTTTTAATTAAAATGAAATCATAAGAGTATATCAAGTTGAAAAATTATATATTCTTAACAAGATGATTTTACATCCATATGAAAGAATGACAAAAATAACAGGAGAAATAAAAAAAGATAGGATTTCCGAAAATATTACTTTTACATACATAAAAAAATCTTTTTTAAATATATTTTTTTATTGTGACTGTTTGTTGCAATGTAGAGTTAAATTTGATATTCTTATGAATTACGTTATTTTCTTGGACATAATGTTTAATAAAATTATAACATCGCTAATTCAAATTTATCACGTTCATCCAACATTGTACACTGACAATATATAAACTTATGAAAGACAAAAATTTACACTTTATTGATTGATAGAATTAATGAAAAAACCAAACAAAAACTACCATCATACCACTCTACTAGCTTCAGCGAACAGACGTCACTGATAAAACCACATAATCATTAAACAGCGAATTTAATTAAATCCATAATCGACACATCGACTGACACGAACAAAGGACTAAAACAGACTCGATTCGACGATTCTCACTCTAGAAATAAAATAACTCCGGTCAGCATTCCGTCCGCTTGAATAAAACATAAGACTATTCGACTCTAATGATCTCGTCGGGTTTGTTTTTCTCGGCTGCATAAGATGCAAATGAAAACAGTATTGACGGTGGAGCGTAGGATCAAATCGCACTTCATTTGTCGTTGTCGGATGCCGCCCCTGTCTGATGGATGGCGGCCAACTGCGCATACCCTGCTTTTAATTGATACGGTCATTTTTATACAGGAACGGCAACAGATTCAATAAATACAGCACATTTTAACACACAAGAATAATATATAAAATAGCAATTACAAATGAATTGTTATTTAAACATTTTTCGAAAATCAAAATGCAAATCTATAATCTCAATCCGATGAAACGTTTGTAGGCGTTTATTACGGAGAGAATAGTTTGAAAAATAAAATCCTAAAAAAAAAGCTAGCTATCTGTATAAGTGAATTCCATCATACATTTCCGATTTATAGGTTGATAAAGGATTAACTTCCTAGAAAAATATATAGTATAAACTAAAAACAATTCGTTGGAAATTTCCATTGGATATAGAACGGGAATAATTTCAATATAAATTTTACTCGGATGTGAATAGAGTACAATTAATTAGAAATCATCTAATTAATTGAAACTGTCGGATACACCTAAACAATGAAATGTTATTGCACGGTAGATAGCGAGTCTATTTCGTCTGTTCAATGATTTTAATGTTACCTAGACAAATGCTCGGATAAGAATCATTGAAGCGAATTTTATTATTGAAACTGAGTTACTAATTAATTAAGATTATATTTATTACTGTTACGTTTCAACAAATTTTATCATTTTATTATCCAAATATATTTATGTATAAGTTTTGTGTATTTACTTAAACTATATGATGTTAAAAATGACTTCTAATATTATATATAGTATTTCGTAATTTACACATATTTCAGAATACATTTCTCAAACTTAATATTTCAATTACGTTAATTATTCTTTACTTAAGAATCTTCGTAAAAATCGAGACAAAAGGTTAGTTGACAAATCTAACGAGTGGATGTGAAATCTTTATTTTCAAACTCGTTTCTTTAAAGGCGATACATAAAATTATATAACAAGTGCTAAATAAAATGTTAAACTTCGAACATACTCGTATATCTATTATAAAAGCGAGACTTTCTCTCGGATATTATGAGTTTTTCTTCTCGTTTATACATACTTCTTTTGTGCTTTTCATCACTTTGAAGATAAAAATGTCGATATATATTTAATGAATTTTAAACGTCTCAAACAAAACACCGATAAATACAAGAAAAAATTTAAGCAACGATTAGTTATATATAATAAAGAAAATTATAATAATTGTTAATCCTTTGTAAACTTACAGGCGATCATTGTTTTAAGGCACTCTTATAGTGAATTTGACTGAAAGAACTTAAAAATAACAATCTTATACTTTACAGGTAAATTCAAGCCTAAGGTTAACCCAAGCGTAAGGCCTTGCGTTAAACCATAGATACCTTTTTGGTTTATCAATTTATTTTGCAATGAAATTTTTTATTTTATTAGACGCTCTATAGTAGAAGATAATGTGTTACGAAACACCCCACTAGGAAAAACTCTTGTTATATTGTAGAAACAGATGACAAAATCGTTTCACGATAGCAGTTACTTTAAGTTATTTAAGTTATGGATTCGTGCGGCGCCGCGGCAAACGTAATCCGTGACTAAGAACGCAGTAACTCGTACATGATGAGGTATCTTTCAGACGAGATTGTGGAACTGAACTGTTGCTATCTGATTAAAATATCTGTCAAAAAAGCTTTAAGGTTAAATAGCAAAAAGCTTCTTTACATATCTATAAATAAATAGGTAATTCCCTATTTATATGTAACTGTTTTTTTAAAAACAGTTCACTGTTCTATTATGTTATATCAAAACCATTCTTAAATGATTTCATTTAAGAATGGTTTTGATACTGCTGCTAAATGTAACTTGAAACACCATTCATAATTTACAAAGAAAAAATGTAATGTGCCTTTGTTTACGATACAAATATATAATCATTCTTCTTATTTTATTAATTACTTTAATATATTAAAAAAACAATAATTTTATTATTTAAGAAAAGATTCCAAAAAAATCTAATAAGCGTTTCATAAATCCAATGAATCTAGAATATTTTATTAGAAAACTGATACAACGCTTCCATGTACTGGTCTATCAAAACATACGGCTACTATCACTTTGACTCAGGAAGTAACGAATTAGAAATAAAAGCAACAATTAGGCCACTTATACTGATTCTACAAAACATTATATTTGAAATAATAGTTTTATTAACGGTAAGGAAACTTCTTTTAAGCATATACACAATCACATATATATATGTATATGTGTGTGTGTGTGTAGAAATTTCCATAACATTGAATTAATTTTAAAACCAGTTTGAAAAGAATCTAGCTGGGGACTTCTACCTCTACGACGTGCTACGGTTGCTACGTCGTAGCTCGAAGCCATAGCTTTCATAGCTTCCATTGTGAAATAATGTTACTTGTTTTTATTACGTATGGAATATGAAAGGATTTTCTCTTGTTATGTGTTTCACGGAGCGTTCGTTTCCAGTTATATAAAGCATTATATAAGATAAAATGTCGTTGTAAATCAATTTTATGACTAATGTTAAGTACAAGTGATCATCAAACGATAGAAATTCTATTGTACGTCATATTTTATTTAAGGTGAGCATTATTTCACGATGATGAACATATATGTATCTGTATTTGTCTTAAACTTTTATAGTATTGAAAGTTTTATATAAAAACCATATGTTACATGGATTAACGGTTGATATTATACAAATTTATCAAAATTTTCTAGAAAATAGTAGATTTTCAACATCAAATATACTTACATTACTATTTTTTGTGCTCAATTTTTATCTTAGGCTCGGCTAATCGTGTATATGAAGGCCGACACACGTTAATAATGAGTAACCAGTTATCATTGCGTGCTCGCAGACAATATCCGCATCGGATTGCCGTAATAAATAGCAATACTGCATGCATTACGCTCAACAACTTAAAGGAGGATATTATTACTTTAAATGTAGTTTTTTTTTATTTTATTTTTTTATATATTCTGTTACTTGTTTTCACTTTAAATCCAATTTCCGAAGTCAAAAAAGAAGAACCAAGAATAAAGGTTTTATGTTATGTTTTAGAAAATACCTTTTGACTTTATATAAAAAATATCGTATCTTTTAAGATAAAAATAATATACTAATGATATAAAAGTGAACGTTTAAGTGTGCACGAGTAATAATGCAACAACACAACGCCGCGTCGCATTGGTTTTTCCTTTAAGGCAAATGCTATATAAAAGAAGGCAACAGCGAACTGTCATACTTTTGCTTTGTTAAATCACTTTGCTAGTGGAGTTTTTATAAAATGTTCTGTTTTAAAAAAAATGAAATTGTTGAATAGAAAATGTTCATGAACAACTCACATCAGTTAAATCATTATTTTTAATGGTATTTAAAAACGGATATGTTGGCAAACTATCTCTGTCGTCCTAAAAGCTATTGTTAAAGTGTTTGTTATGCTAGCAGAATTTATTCGTTTAAAATTCAAAGCTAAAAGATTTTGAAATACTTTAATATAGATATATGGATTTTTTTTTGGTCTTTTTGGATTTTTTTTGTCATAGTGCAAAACGAATGGTAAATTTTGTTTTTGTAAACCAATAACCAAGAAAAAAATGTTGAATTCATGGTATTCAAATATAAATCTATGTATTTAAAACTATAATTTTTAGAAACCTTCATAACAGTCACAGATTATAGTTATTTTTCTTCATTCTTATGAAATAAATATAATATAATTCTCATTTATAAAAAACAATAATGCAAAAATTTATTTAACGATGAAATAAAATATAAATAAATATTTCGCTTGAATATTAAAGAACATCATACTTCAGTGACTTTGTGTGATGTTTATTATGAAGTATATGTGTTTGAAGTTACAGTTAGCAACATTGAGTGAAATCAGTTTAGAATTGTTTTGATATAAATATAATAGAACAACCAACAAATAAACAACCTGCTCAGCGGAGAGTTGTACATTTTAAACGTATTGTTACAATTGTCCCTAGTTTCTTCAGAGCTCCTTTAGTATAAATTTACGTCGAATGCACTTGTCGCGCTGTGCCAAGAATTTATATAAACGTACACATATTTACAATTGTGCTATTATTAAAATTTTAATAGTTATTTGTCTAAATAATAGTTTTGTTTATACGTCACATATTTAAAACTCGATGCAATTTGCGTTTATTTTTTCACTGAAATCATTGATGGTAAATAAGACAAGAGCGGTCGTAAAAGATATACGTATATTAGTTAATATATATTGAAAATTCGTAAATAGTACCACGGTATACATATCATAAGCTGCACCTATAGACGTTGTTGGATCAAAACTAGTCAGTAACTTGTCTCATTTTGAGACGGACCTCAATTCAGATTTAGCCACCCGTAAGTGTTAGCGACATTTGTTGATCACGACCCTATCTGGATGTAACTGAGCACTGAGCTCTCATTTGCGTAATGTGATTACAAAAGCACATCCCAGATAAAAGCTTCGGCTTTTACGTAAGTAATGAATTTCTCTGTGTCATTTGATAAGTGTAAATCACGTAAATAAACAAAACAAAAATCTTAAACATAGTTTTATCATTACTGTTCATATATTTAAAATAATTTTGTAGGCTATATAAAGCTATTGTAAAGCATATACGGCTAATTCTCAAAAACAATCGAAAATGGCCTTATCAAGTTATTTTTTTTTAACTCATCGAATTTAATCAGGCTTAAGTGGTAATTTAGGTCTTATTTGGTGAAAATGGTGGCACCAAATTGTTTTTAGTTTTAATTGAAAATATGAATTTAAAAAAAAACGAAAATGAGGGAATGACAAATTTGTGAGGGAATGATTTCATATACAATTCTACATTAATTGCGTACTGAATAATGCACCAATTTTATTTATTCAAAAATACAATAATTTTAACTATAATGAAAAGTAATGGACAGAGAACATACATTGCAATTTTATTAATCTAATATTATCTATCTATCAATTTAATCTATCAGTCTTTACGCAATTTAATCGCAGTCATTTTATTATTCGTAGTTATTTTTTACTTATTTTCATTTTCTTAAAGTTATTACGACCTTTAAAGTACTGAAACCAATCAAATAAACATTAATACTTAATACTTATCAGAAAACATATCATTCCCTCACACGGATCATTCCCTCATTAATTTTTTTTATGAGTGAATGATGATGAGGGAATGACGAAACCAAACAAACTAACAAAATTGCCATAAACTCAGTGACATAACCTAAACTTTCTTATGAACTGTGACCATTATTGTATAACCGTGAACAGTATTTTATTACAACCGACATCATATAAAAATACGCGACAATTATTAAATAAAAAATGCTCACCTTGTGATAACATTACATGAGGAAGTGACATGGAAAAATGTAATATCCAAAAAACTTGTTCTTAAATTAATTTTAACAAAACATCTTCTCTTCAACTGCCTGCCCAAGTGTAAATTAGTAAGAACAATGATGCCAACTACGAAAAATATGTATGTGGAGCTTGGTAGGCCTTTAAATATTACTTCAATCATATTGTTTTTATAACAGTGAGGGAATGATAAGTTTTTCGAGGACAGTTTTTGAATTATATTAAAAAATATTTTCATTCGCATTTCTTAAGCTATGAACGTATGTAGGTATAGTCAATACTATCCTCTATAAATAGAACATAAGATAACAAACAATTCATAAAGAATTTTACGTTTTTGGTTAATAACTTACTTCGAACTTAGCGCTTTGGACATAGTGAGGGGATGATTTTTATAGTAGTTTTTCGGATATATCTTTTTTGTTTACGTATAAAAAAATTATTTGTTGCATAAATTTATATACTTAGTACAGTATTTTTAATTAAAATAAAACTTCTCATAATTGGCGACCCTGGTTTACATAAGTCATCAAGGACATCAATTTGGGAACTAGCCATACATACAAATTTTTTTACAATTTTTTTTTATGCTATGGCTTCATTCGCACTTGAATCGTGGAATATTCTACCAATGTAAACCTTTTTATTTGTTGATTGAATTATAATCTTGAACACTACATACTAATTTAATTATTTAATTGTCAACTAATTTGTAAGTCTATGTTTGACATTCGTGTCAAACAGCGAGTTAAACATATTTCATACTTTGTTATTCATTTATGAACAATAATTTTTATTATACCTTAATCCTGATTCTTCGAAACGATTCTCTTATCAGATAGATAAAGTTGAAAATATATTTCTAATATTAAAACATCTAAACAAAAATAACATATGTTATTGTTTTGTAGAAATATTTAACACAAAGCGGAGCAAGAAAATCAATGTTTTTCCCATTCCGAGCATTATCTCAATTCTAACACCGCTTTGGCGCTTAGTAAATATTTTGAAGTAACGTTCTTGGATGTAGTATATTGCAGTTGTGGTGCTTATAAATTGACCTATAGCTTGCTGACAGCTTGGTAATAGCTTTCAGTATAACTACAACTGCCTCGAAAATGCTGTTGTCGTGTATTTTATTTTGGCTTCCATTCCTAAAACAATTTGTAGAACAATTTACTAAATATCTCAATGAATAAAATAAAATCGATTAAAATTTTATTGTTTAGGTATATATACCTATATATAGGTATAGTATAGGATTTTTACTTATCATGGAAACTTAAATATTAAAAGAAAAATTTCTGAATATTTTAATTTTAAGATAAATTTCAATTGACAACGAATATAACGTCTAAAAATTGGTTTGGTCATCTTTAATACAGTTCCCTTCAACTACTAATCATCTCCAAATGACACAAGCAGATAACATTTACAAGATTTTCTGGAACATATGCGTGTAACCAAAATTTTTCTTGTACGGCAGTTCCTAAACATTACAAACACATGCTGAGATTTGACAGTTACGAATTTATTATCAAATGTTTAAGTTTCTGAGTTAAAATTTATACGAAAATTTAACCATTATATGATGATAAGAGTGAAATATTTTTATGGTTGTCAAAAATAATTTTGTTTATTGATTCATTTTAATTACTCTAACACTACTAATTAAAATAAAAAAAAAAGCTTATTTAACACAATAAACATTTTCTGAATCAAGTATAGAATAGATGAAATAAAAATATTTTAGCTTTGAAATAATGAAAATCATTAAATAATTTTAACAATACTGAAACTTGTAAAGAGTTTTCAAAACGACTGTATAAGAATTTAATATGAAGATTTCATCAAGATAAATGTGTATTTAAATACATCTATATAGAATAAACAACAAAATTATGAAAACTTTCTCATTAACAAAAGAATGAACTAAGATTTGTATATGAAATATTCAGAATGAATTTTAGAGATCTACTAAAAGCATTTCATAAACCTAAAGCAATCCGCTTAGCATCTGTCTACGAGAACAGACTGTGAGTGTGAGTATATAACTCACACATCAATACGAAATGCTAATCTCTATTTAGATCAGGCATTATATAGAATTCTAAATGAACTAATCCCAGCGATGAATTTAATAAAACATCAGCACGCATTGAAGAGATAGGAAAGGTAACGTCCACAAATTTATTCACATTCCATTAGTAAGTGTCGACAGAGACGGGCCGTGATAGATTAGCGAGGTATTCCTCCCGTCCTCTGGATATAAAAAATGTGCTTTGCTTTATACTATCATATTATCTCTCTTATTTCTCACCTTTTACCTTACAACAGAAAAAAGTTTAGTAAATATAACTTTCATAGTCTTTGCAAAATATTATTTTACTTCACAAATTTAGCCCTTTTTTGTAATTTAAACATTTTATTCTTTCCTGTATATTAACTTCATTCATTTACACATTTCATTGTGAAAATCTAGTTTGAAAACATTTGAAAATTCATATTTATTTCACGGGCAAAGTCCAATTTCACGGAACACATATTTTTAAGAGGTCGTCACTAACTTTGATATATCTATGACGCTACAAATTACTGAGCATTGCAGCTGTTGGCATAAAAAGCTTTACACTGTAAAATATACCATGACGCAACGGTATAACGCAACAACACCAATATAGAGGACAATGCTCATTGTACAATAATTCCAAAATTCCAACATTTGAACTTTGAAACTGTCAAATTACTCGTGACATTTCAAGCTAATACATAGTTGAATAAATTACAAGGGTTATCAGAAATTATTGCAACATTCGGCAGACGGCCAGCCGAATATTTGATAAATTTCACTAAATTATTCAGGTCGAGAAGGACATAGTTACAATATCAGTCATTATTCTGGGCTACAAATCTTATAACTTTATAAAATATATTGATTCAAAAGGACGCTCACATAAAGTGTAGTAGCTATAGGATAACAAATAAAAGAGATCGTAATCTAAAAAGCAAACCGTGAAGTAAATCTTTTCTACACATCTCTATGTTTCATTTTATTACACACATCAGGCCACCCAACAACTTTATTTCAGCTACCAACAACTGATATTACTTACAAGTTTGTTTAACAATAACATTGAAATAGATTAATTCATTCTTATATGAGGTGTCTTTAACAATTAATACCATAATTTTACTACTAAGGTATCTATAAAAATAAATCTTTAATAACGACAAAAATAATATGAAACATATTGTTTTAAAATTCAAATTCTTCAAAAAAAACTGCGTCCATGCTAGCATAGTACTTAAGTTCAAGTATTACTACTCTGTAAAGCACTTTAATCACTTCAAAACCGGGATACTCACGTGTCTTTGTTCTGTTATACTATTCCATGTTGGCCATAAAAAAAAATATAGGACGAAAGGCTTTCAAAAAAAAGAACACAATAAAAATAAATTTGGATCTGAGTAATGCCTCATCTATGACACGCTATATTATAGTGAGCTTCCTATAATGTAGACTGATATACACTTCAATCTATAAATATCGTTATTATGTTAGTAAAAATATCCAACGTGAAGCAATAAAGCATAGCGGCTCTTTCCTTGGAGAGGCGAAATTTATTGAAGCTCAAGGAGACAAAGTTTTACTACGTACTAAGAATTGCTAGGTCAAAGTAATATATTGATTTAGTGATACCTTCATGTTGTGAGCTTGTATTACTTTAATCCATGTTTGAATTAACTCTTGATAAACTTGTTTCATATTAGATTTTTTTTTTCTGAATATGCAAATAAAACGACCTCATTTGAAAACAAAATTTTACGCTGGCATGATAAAATGTAGCCCGGTTGTAGCAATACCTAATTAGTGCAAACATTAACATTTGTTTAAAAAAACCAGTCCACCAAATAAAAGATGTACTCCTCAGACGTAAAATTAAAAATGATTTTAGCTTCGATATTTCATATTCATATATTCTGAATACGTTCTAGTAAAACAAAGATAACCTACCAATCCGCAGGTGGTGAACTTTATGTCGAAAGCGTCACATAACCTAGGACGTGAGCAATAAGATTAAAAATGAATAATGCTCCGAATAAGAACGATCATAAAATATGCAAGAGACAGAACGAACATATTGTAACTGTAAAGCTTGTGTACGTATTTTATATAACGAGTATCGAGCCTTTCCTTTACTCGTGGGAAATTCATTAGAAACTATGCTCTGAATATTTTTAGTACGAAACATACAAATCTAACATGAATTTTACATTAATACCATTATAATACAATTTGTTCGAATTATATAAAATTTCATCACCGAATAATATTATTTTTGGAATATCAGTAAATGTTAAAAGGTGATTTACATTAAAGGTTAAATCGTGCGCTATTTATACTTACATATTTCTTTTGAAAAATTATTTAAATAAAGACAAATTTTATTTAAAATATACATAGATATGATTTTATGCAAACTTCACTGAATTTTTAAACTACCTTAATTATTTACTATCTACTTGGTAGCTAAATTTCATAAACAATCACCAGGTAACGGTCACAAATATGTATATTCTTCTGTGATAAGAAATGTTTTTGTTTACAGGTAACTTTATAACAACTTCGGTATTCGACTTGGCTCGTTTGCCGTGGGCAAAGTACTTTCCTAGGAGTTGGCTAACTGTAACAAACTTGGCATTGAGTTATAGATTCCAAACTGCCTTCCAAATACTTACTTGTTTTGTTCAGTTTGACCGAAAACAAAGATATCTCCGCTGATCTCTTATGTATTCCTATCTGGTAGTTTTATTTATGGCAGTTTCTTCACGTAAAAAGCATTATACATCAAACAGATTGTTATAATTTATTGTACGCAAACTTTTGTAACCCCTTTTGTTTTAAAATGAGCTGTGTTTATGATTCCGAAACTTTTTTTTTACATTTTTATTACAATATACTCTACAAAACAAATGTGACCGGTTAGTTAAGCAATAAAATACAAGTTTTTATTCCAAGATTTATAGACGCCAATGAAAGCACAGTTAAAAATATATGCATATAAAATATTAAGCTGATTGATGTACGATCAATAGTATAATCATAGCTGGAAGAAACTGACGTCAGAGTTTTGAACGTAGCATTTATTTTGAATGTTGAAAGAGTCTTTAAAATAGAAAATGTAGGTCAATTTCTTGTAGGTTTTGTATGCGTGATCGTCTAAGGTTTCGTTAAGATGAGAATGTCGATAGCGTCCTGTCCATAAAAAGCTCTGATCTAGGCCAGGCGTCGCTCACCTTCCGTTCTAGTTTACAGTCATGTCCCCAGCCACAATTTATGGATTTTTCCTTGTCTTCCCTCTTACGCTAATTGCAATTGTTATCAACCTGAATTATATATAAGCGGAATAAAGCAACATTAACGAGCTTATAACGTATTGGTACGTCGTCCTCTAAGTCACATAAACATGTTTACAATTTAGTATAAACAAATGATCTTTTATTTATGTTAGGGTAAAATAAATTTGGTAATAAACTTGGTAATATATTATATTGTGGTAGATCCTTTGTCAACATACAAATTCTTGAATGATAAATGTCAACAATAGCAACAAATTTTTAACATAGTGACTCTTTCATATAATGATTCAGGCGGTTTTACGATTTATCTATCGCATGGTTGTTAAACATTTTAGAAGTGTTGATTATGATAAATTTAATAAATGGCAACACTTTCACAGCGAAATGGCTACAATATATAGAATCTTAGATCCATCGATTAGTTAATATTACATTAGCCTAATTGGAAAACCGACATGTTATCTTAAAAGTCATAGATTTTAGCTCTTGTGCGTCAATTTTTATATATCATTTATGTTTATTTTTATTCAAACTTGTAACAAATTATAACTTTAATATTAAACGTAAAATTTCGTACTATTTTAGCTTGTCTTGTAAACAATAATTATATTCGTTATTAACTTTAGATAAACTAATTAATATTTCGTTAAATTAATTTGCTTTAATATGTGAACGCAATTTGCACAGGTAAATTTATTTGCACAACTCCGCCCCTATTGAATGTCCACTTGCTTGCCAGCCACGTAACCTCATAAACATAAAAGAACGCTTTGCTAAAATTGTCAGGCCCTAATCTCAAACTATTATCATGGAACCCAACCGTAAATATTCACACAATATACATAAAGCACACGGAATATATAAATACGTTATAAATGATTAACATAGAATCACAAAAAAAATAAGAAGAGCTGTACCTTAGCCATTATATCGGACTTTTTTAATTATTTTATTCGTTTATACACACAAGGTTTTATTTCTGGAGTTTAAATGTCCTAGTCTGATAAAATTTCAGAAAAAATACAACATATACGATAAATATGCTTTCATAAGGTCAATTAGAACTGACAGTGTCGGACGCTGCACGTAACGTGTATCAAATTATTTAACCCGAGAGAGCGCCGCGGGCTCAGGGAAATATAAAAAAGAAAATAACTTACGTCTCCCTAAGCCCTACGCCGCTGTGTATTACACGGCGGGCCAAATAAACTTATTCAAAACAACGGTTCATATACCAGCATTACTTGTCTGCTTCTAGACGCTTTGTTAAGCCAAATGTACGAAGTTTATGTTTTTATTGAGCATTTTTATTACAACCAAAGTAAACTGTAGATCCCGTTACAAAACAGAAATTATCATTGGGGCTGCAGGAAATCAGGTTATATATACCATTTAGGCTATAGAGATAAGCATTCGTAGAAAAAGCGTGTCCTCGCAATAACTCCGTGACCTCAGGCCACAGCGATATTAAAACTATAAAGTGCGGTCGCCTACCAATTCTCTCGCCCCTTACGATTCACGATCAAGCCGGAATGTTCTGTTGTTTTTACTTGTACCTTTAATTCCTACTAGCCGATAACTTTTTATAGAGCTATTATTTTCACCTTACCCGTACCTATTTAGCTTTATCCTTTTAAACGTGAATATCGTTAAACCGTTTAACAGATTCTTTTTTTATTTTCCATACAAACTATAATTTCTTTTTTTCATCCAATGGTATAGAAATAGTTACGTAAACACATTTCTTTTACAAATAGCTATCAATACTTAGTAATTGTTTCTTTTTTCATTACCTTGCGGTTGTAATTTTTCAATGTCACTTACTTTTTATCATTATAAGCACAGCGGTTTTCCAGGATAATTAATAACCGCGGCCTTATCTATAATCAGATTCAAATCATGATAGATCTGAAAGATTTTCATTTAAGTTTTCCTCGACGCAACCAGTAATTCTAAAACATAACTCAATTTATTTTATACTTCCTTTTCTTTATATATCAAGAAAACATAAGTAAGTAAGAGATGAAAACGTGTGTCTGTTTATGGCTTTCCCCAGGGATTCGAACGATGAACTTGCCAGAGCAGGTACCTACCAAGAAGGGGTGAACATAAAATGACTAACTTATCGCTCTCAGAAGAGATATATACTCGTAAATTCACGGGCGGGGCCTTATATGAAAATGATCAAGAAAGAGTTGACATTACAGGGGCAAACGAGACACAATGTAGACTTTGTCTAAATTATTATAAAAAAATATATACATACACTACGACTAGCATAGTCATTAAAACATATTGGTACTACAGTTTCTTTTACAGTAAATTAGTCATAGTATGTGACCTAGTACTTAGAAAAAACTGGCGTGATATTATTTTTTAGCGGTATTTACTAGAATATAAATAATTTGCTGGTATTTACATTAGAAGGCTAATAATATCTTCACCGACTCTTGCTTTGTATAATTTTCCACGAATAACATTTATCAAATATAAATCCATTATATGCTTTTGCAAAGAACAACTGTCCATTTCTATGTTCAGAAATAGATCAATATAAAAATTCGCATTTCACTTCGATATAGTATTTTTTATAACAGAAAAACTGTTAAATGGATTCTTCCTAACTTATAAATAAATAAAATAAAAGATGTTTCATAAAATTATTTAGATTAAATCTAAAACTATGAACAACATTTTTACAATAGAAATAATTTATTAATTAAAGTATAACTGAATATTTTTTAACGTTACTTCCAATGCGAGTATTATAAATCATTTTTAAACATTCATTTCTAGTCACGCGATCAACACTTGACACAACGCATTAGAGTTGGGAATACCACTTCGGAGCCAGAGGCGAAACAAACTGCTGTTCTTGTTTCCTTCATGTCAAATGGCAATGAAGCTGAAAGTCGTTGACCGCAAAACTGAGAATTCGTCCAAATTGGTAGAAACTTTACGAAGAGGTATTACAGTTCTTAACATGACTTTCGTCTAGACATCGAAATAAGTAATCTTTAAAAACATTAAGTATTACAAAAAAAAACTTATCTTAATTGTCCCAAAAGTCGCGGATACATTTTTATTTTTGTTCAATAATTCAAGTTTGCTCTTCAAAAGAACTACTGTGTTTATTTATGCTAGCTCTTTATATAGAAAATTTTGAAGACGTGTTCAGTAAATATTGGTAGCAAGGACCGTGAGTGTTGAAAAAAAGAAACAAAAATAAAAGAATATATGAGGACTCGTTTTTTTAACGATTTGAGAAAAAAATAAGAAAAATAAAAGTTTATAGGATACAAACAACTGAAGGAAACTGACTATATGATGGTAAATGACTTCTGTCACTCATAAACGATTCTGGGTTTTGACATATTGCCACTAAGTACTACTGAGGCTTAAGAAAGAAATAGCAAGAGCAATAGTATTAAAAAAAAAAAAAGAGCTTTAAGAATCTTCTTACTGGTCTATCCAAACAGAAATCTTTTTTTTACTATCAAACAAATTATACAATTTTAAAGTATTTTTGTTATAATTTAAAGCAAAAGCAAGAAGTACAAACAATATTTATTTTAAAAATGGAGAATCTTTATTTATTTAATTGTATGCAAAGTTCTAGAAACACATTTAAAAAACTCTCTATTTATTTACCTACCCACAATAACAGTCAAAATTAATCTGTAACTTCAAACTCGTAAGCTTTAAATTCGCTGTTTACCGTTAACCTTGTTAAAAACATTATTTCGAAATGCTGCAGAAGCGAAACTGAATTTCAACTGGTTATTATTAAAATACTTCCAGTTAAGATTTTTGATTAAAGAAGCCATTATAAAACTCCGGATTTTAGACAAAAATATCTTCACATATCTATCCAACCTAACGAGATGTTCAACTATTAATATAGTTTTTTACCCAGTACTTTTTTAAACAAAAGCGTTAATGTCTGTTCGTTGAATAAAGCACTTTGTACTATGAAATATATTCGTATCTCAAGTAGTATGGAAAATTCATCAAACATTATATGAAAGGAATGCTTTGAACGCACTTATATTTCTTCTTGCCCTCAGATAACCGAGCGTTCAAATAGCTTAAATAGAGCATCGGACTTAGATAAATAAAAATACCGAAGAATACTATAATCCTATTTCTTATTAATTACTTTTGAAACTAAAAAAAAAATTCAAAACGTTTATTATTATTATTATTTTAGATAAAATAGTTTAAAGTGTGATCAAATTATTAAAAAAACTCCTACTATTCTGAGACACATATAATTAGGTATATACATACGTATTATAGCAAAAACTAAAATCATTGAATAAAATGAAAAATAATAAAAATATAATCATTTAGCTGCTCAATTATTTCTGTGAAATTAATTTAATTTAACAATTCTATTTTTTTTATTCTATTAATGTAGATCATTTATATATTTTTAAATAAAATTACTAGGTATCTACCAGATAACCTTCAGTTGGACACGGATTGTTGGAGCATTACTCGTTCGTATATTAATAAAAATTTTATACGTGGATATTAAATGATTATAAAAAAAACATACAAAAAAAATTAATGGTAACACACATAACAACCATTTACATGAGACAGTTGATGTTGTTTAATTCTTGATTTAAAAAAAAAAATTCTCCCCAAATTATTTTCAAATCAAGAATTTGAGTTGAAGGGGCAATATTTCTTACAGACATTATATTTAAAGGCAGAAACTTCTAGGACCTTAAGCGAATACACGAAGTGTGCGATACTGAAAATGTTCTCATAAATAGAACGAAGAAGTGCTTAAAAATATTGACAGAAATGAGATTTCATCAAAAAAACCATGACACCAGAACAGATGTATGTCATAAGAAATGCGAAATCGTAAACTGTAATTCTGATTTAAAATTTTTCAATGATTACGATTCTTCCTTCAGCCCTGAACATTTAAAATTCTGTGAGGCTTACACTGATTATCAACAAGTACAGATAGAAAAAAAAGATAGTATAAAGACTTGTAGTATGTCAACAAGACCAAATATCTTATTTTTCTATTTCAGTAGTTTTATAATATCCCTTAATTTAAAACTGTAAACATTATTTATTTTATTTTATTACATAAAAACAAACCGGTAAAATGATATGCTTGTATTGAAGGGTTTAGTTGATCAACCGTAAATACATAGTTTTGTTATGACACTTTTCTTATCTTTGTAATTTGTTCTATAGAATAAATAAAATCTTCAATATTGGAGTTTTCATTATATCACTTTTCAGGACGTGAGTAATAGTATATTAGAACATTTCGGTTGTCGAAGGAAATGTATATATTTAAAAAGTACAGGCTAGCAACTCAATTTTCTTATAATAAATACAGGATTAGGTAAATTTAAAATCAAAAATGTCTGATTCTACTAAACTATTTATAGTTATATACAATACAACAATTTCTATCAAATGAATATCTGTAAAATAAATTATACCATTCGTATGTTCGTCGTTACGAAAACGGCTATTACTTAAATTACTTGTGCTCAAAATAACTTTTCATACTAAATTTAATATAATTTACGATAATTCGAGAAAGTTTCAGACCTACTTTCACAGACACAACTTACTGAAAACTAAAATTACCATTAACAGCTAAATAATAACACTTGGGTGTTCGAATTTTGAATTCTAATTATTCTTAAAATACGTTCGTGTTACCTGAAAATATTAAACCTTTTCAAAATTTACACGTTATTTGTTTTTATTTCTATTTAATTACTTAGATTTTAGTGCCAATATAAATACACTATAGATATTCTAATAGTGCATAAAAACGAGTACGCTAACAATAAACCTCAGTAACCTTATTAAATAAAACATACTCAAAATCATTAATATATTTATATGTTGGAAAACTTAACAACTAGGTCAAAGGCGTATAATGAAGATAGTAAAGTCGATTCCACTTTTAATGGTCTCTTTCTAAAACCATAGTAGTTATCCTTTAGGACTAGAACATAAACCTCCACATAAAGCAGTCACACTCAAAGATACGGAATAAAACTAATCAATAAATGACAAATAGTAATAAATATTAAGTAAATTTTTAAATCTGAAATCATGTATTCATATATAAATATTTATTATATATGTTATTAGTTAAGCCTCTTTCATAAAAAAAATACAAACTCATAAAAGCTAAACATTAAAATTTTGTATTATTATATTTTTCTAGATTCGTTTGGAAGTAACCTCGACTACTTTTCAAAATTCTTCACGAAGCGTGCTGGATTAAAATCTTAAACCTATTTGAAAGCTGACCTCAACCCAACCGTCATTGGAAATGACACCTAGGGGTAAAATCTATAATATTAATGATGAGATACGTTATACTATATTATTACAGAAACTTTTGACAAAGATGTATTGTATACTAAGTTGAGCGATAAATTTATCTTGAATGCAGGAGAGAATTAAATTTGTAGTCCTGTCACTTAATACCGAAAACTTGCTCTGCCACAGGGTAGATTCTAGATGCCTTTATTTAACCCCTCACGTTTTGTTGCATTACCTGAGCTCAAAAACTTTGCAATAAGCCAGGACTTCTGAATACTAACTCTGCGCTCCGTTAAACTTCTTTGTAGCTAATAAAAATAAATTTTGAATTGCCTTTCAAAAAATATTGCTTTGTTATATGACCAACAACATGTACCAATAAAGTTGAGGTAGAAGTTGCTTTATTTTCTAGATGACTTGGAATAATTAAACAAGGCTTTACTTTTATCTTCTTGAATAGTACTCTATATGTTTTCTTGGCTCACTTACTGACAAGGGAAGTGGTTGTCTATGTTATTTAACATTAAAAATATCCTTTGTAACTGATCCATAAACTACGGTAGAAGATATTCTGGCATATGATGCCCAAAAAAATCCTTAAACCAGACGACGCCAACAAAGTACATTATAGCATTTGCATATATATATCGGCGCAAGCAGCTTTAATGACGGATGCAACATGAAAATAACTCAAGGCTGGCATCAATTATTATAACAACTTATTGGTCGTCGTTACTACTGTAAAAAGTAAAACGAAGTCAAAGAGAATAGAACTATGTTTGAATTCTGGTATAAATATGACGTCTGGACGCACGACAGCGAACTGCAGAGTTAAGCGAGTGCGGATCATTAAGAATGTGATTATGAAGAACCTTCGGGAAATACAAGAACATTTAGAAGAATTGAAGTTTAAAATATCTAGAACGTACTGAAACAAGTGACATTAGTGACGTCAGCGAGGCTGGCGTCCTCTCTTTAAAATAATGAATTTGTAATAAATCTGATATATACATAAATATAGCATACGTATTTGCAGCCACATTTTTTATAAATGTAACTAAAAACTAAAAAGAATCGATTATTTCAAACAACTACTGTTTTTCTATATATATCAAATATAACAACGCTGAAGAGTTGCTTGTGAGGTTGCTTGAACACTTTACCCACGAAGAACTGATTCATCTAAAATTAGTTTTGAGTTATATAGAAACTGTTTTTTTAAGGAATGCTGTATTGTTAATGCCAAAAAAACTAGCATATATTATTAACAAAAATTAAAAATATATATATATATAAAATTATCTTTTGAGAGTTTTGGTCCCGAACATTTCAGAAAATGATAAAGTTTCGATAAATCGAGCATGAGAGGATTGCCAATTTATCAACAATCGTCAACTTCTACGCAAACGAAATCACGGGTAAAATGTATATGTATTTACATGAATTTCATGAGTTGATTTAGGTATGAAAAATATTACGATTTAAATGATTTACAATTTTTATTGAGGATTGATTTGTTTTCGTAAGAATGACATCTCACTCCAGTGAAATTGCTGTAAATGATATATATCAGGATCACTTCAGAAGATATTACAAAACAAGAGCACCAAATGCTTATAAACGCTACCTAACCTCCTGAAATCCCTCCATTAGGCTTTGTTTACTTGGTCGTCGGTGCGCAAATCTTGAGAGGTCGACTCACGAAAATGTCCCATGAATATGCGATGACACAAAACGTACACTGTTTTTCCATTTATAAACCACTAATGAAACCGGAGCACTCCTCTCGATATTTTTAATCAAGCACAATTTAAAATTCTAACAAAAAGATGCGGTGTTGCTGTATGCGAAACAACTCTTATTGCTATAGTAATTTCACTAAGCAATAACTTAAAAAAATTAAAAAGATAATTACTTTATTATAAGTGAAAGGCAAATGTTGTGGCGTAAATCAGCATACTGAGATATGATGCGACATTTCTTTGCAAATTATCCTTGGCGACTAGTTTGTCGCCCTACTGGAGATCCGCAGAATAGAGCGGATGCTACACCTGAGTAAAGTTTTCCATTGCGTAACGCTGATGCAATTTTTTATTCTTTTCAGAAAAATCGGCATTAATAGCAAAAACTCGATCTTGGAATAAGGCCGAATAAGGTGGAGTTACAAGGAGAAGCATTCGACTTGTGTTGCCTGAGAAATTAATAAACTGTAAAACTTCGGACCATAGTTCCAAAAAAAGAATGTTTGAAGGAGAAAATGAGTATTAAAGAATCTATGTCTCGATTGTATTAATCGATATTGCGCAAAACTCTCACCTCAGGCACCTTCAAGCAGTAGAGCCTTCTAGTTTCTAGTCAAAAAGGCGGAGAGAAAATTCTATCAAAAACAATTTAGTCAGTATTCAACACAAGCGGACCCAGCCAGAGTTTCCGTATATTGGGATAATTAAGAATTATATGATAGAATTTATCCGACCTCTTTTTGGTAGCGGACAACCAGACATAACACATACTTCCATCCTTTCGTTTTATATAACTTGCAAATATAGAGTTAACAAAATAAGAGATACGCTACTTCTTTGGAGGACTGAACAGTTTTCAGGCATTAGTGTTTAATCCCACCTATAATTTGAAGGTCGTCGAAGAAAGAGTTAATAGGTTTTTACTAAGATAGTACACTTAACATCTAAGACTACATTTCTATTTATTATCAGATGGGATGGTAGTCAAGCACTTTCGATAAAAAAAGCTGAGACTATCACTATAAATTGTCTTTCTTAAATCTTCCATTATGTTAAAATTCGTTTGATGTCACATTGAAACTTGTTTGTATATTATTTTGCTAATGAATCATTACATCTAAACAGAATTACTGGTTTGTATATATTATCATACAATCATAATTACTTTGACAAGACATGTTTCATCTATGTTGATATAAATCAGAGGTATAAGTATAGTTAAATCTTATTTATACAGTTTACCTTTATTTCGTATAAAAGAATCAAAGGTCTTAGTCCTAATTATTTTTAAATTATGATCTATCGTAACTTACTCTTGAGCTTTCTAATTAATTTTGAGTTCATATAGCCACCAACTTTGACCTCCTATTAAGCTTTAAGTATTTCACGTGCCTATATAAAAAACACGATATGACTCGAAAAATATGAAGTAAAGAGTAGTTATTATTTATGCACCACTTCATTTATAGGCCAAAAGTACGTGCTTTAATTTTTTGCATACAATAAGATTTAGAGAATTAGAATTGTATGAAATTAAATAATTTGAATAAAATGAATTGGATACGAGACATGTCTGAATTATGAGATTGAAATAGTTTCGGGTTAATATAAATTGACCTTATCTTTCGAGGTGCAAACTGGAGCCATATTTCTGTTTTCCCTTGACACAGCACTAACAAAGTTTTAATTTAGGCCCTTTGTAGCTTAATTAAAATGTGGCACCAGTTCAGTCGATTCTATACAATCTTGTAAATATAATTATTTTATTAAAATTCTATAATCAATATTCCTTAGACTATGAGTCTTTTATTATATCCATAATTATATATTTTTAATATGGATAAAATATTTTGTCAATAAGGCTTTCATAAATTATAATTAACCTCTTAGAATCTATACGATATTTAGCGTTATATTCTTACAGTTTTTGGCTCCTTACCAATTTCTACTCAACTAACGTTAATAAATCAGTAAAAAAATGTTATATAGATACTAAAAGAACATTATTTTATATCAAAGAACCGTAAGCTGAATTTAATACATAAAAACACTTTTATTTGAAGAGCTTTAACGAGTATCCCTCACGAATGAAATAAATTTGTCCCAACATTTTACATGTTTTGGGAGGTATTATTAAAGAAGTAAATTTATGTCTATATTTATTTATTTATTTTTTGTGTCTAGAAAAACATCCGTATTTTAATAGACCCTAAAGTGATGGTGATGCACATGAAATATTTTACGTGGCAATAAGTAGCTAGTAAAGTAGCTTACTAACAGAACTTTACACCATGTTTCCATAGACAGATAGTGAAAATGTTTTAATAGCACCGCATTGTTAACTCATTGGAGCGTGTTAAGCTTTTGTATGGACTGCTCCATAGTGGAGTTGAACCAGCGGATTGCAACTCCAAATGTATAGCATCATACATTAAAACAGGACTCAAACATACTGTTACGTCTGGATAAAATATATAAATTTTATTTACGTTAATACATATAAATGTTACATTTAGAAAAATCACCGTATCAAAAATTAAGGTCATCTAGAATTTCATTTTGTTACTGTTTTCTAATTCCATGAATCATAAAAAAGTAATATGAAAAGTAACATAAGTAAATAATACAAATGAGAACACAAAAAAACAAGTTTCATAGAAATAAAATTTAATATAAATCTTATTAGTAAATTATAAATGTTGTTTATTTTCGATGTTTCACGAATTTAAATATATTGATGTTGACATTTCTATTTTATATTGAAAACATTTTTAAGAAACATTCAAAAGGCAACGTGTTTTTCTTTGCGAGAAAAGTATGAAATTTTTGCGTAAACATCGAAAACATTCCCTTTTGACTGTCGCAAATAAGAGCGTATAGAGCGAGAAAACATATGTATATATTTTGTATGGGAAGCGTAGTTTATATAAAATATTGTGAATTTTATTTCAAGGAAATTATTAAAAATATATTTTAACGAGATATTTTTAATTTAAATAATTTTCTTATATTCATATATTCTCTGTAATTTTACTTCACAGCACATAATAATATAAAAATCCACAACATTTTTCCAACAAAAACAAAAATTCATTTTTTTTTTTCATATATCTTAATTTTCAGATGGTTGATAAAGGAAACACGTGAATTTTGTAAAATATTTTTGCAATTAATTGAAAATATTTTCATCAGAATATGTCATGAGTAAAGTTGGGGAAAATCTTTAAACGGAGCTCTGCGAGACATTTTTATAAGTAAAGAAATATAGAGTCCACGCTGCAGAGATGTTAACGAACCGTCTTCCAATCCAACCAACCAAAAAGTAAATCACAATTTAAACGATGTTATATTTATGGCCAGAAATAGTAATAAAAATGTAAACGGTTATTTTAAAAATAAAGAACGAAACATCAATTGTATTCAGCGTAAACATTGTGATGGCACTATGCCCCGACATTTTGGGTAAAAACAAATATTTTTAAAACATCTCACCATCTACATAGGCCATTGTAGATGGCTGAATGCCAAATGAGTTTTGTGATGTAGTCCCCTTATGAAAAGTCAGATAGTGAGTTAAGCCTTAGCTCTAGGTGTACAGGTAACTAACATTCCCTCTCACTTACGACAAGTTTCTGCAGATAACACTGAAATATAAGTACATAATGTCAAAATGCTAAATTAATTTTCAGAATTTAGTTTTGTCAAAGCTTAAGAAGTTCTTTATTCGACAATTTGGCCCCGTTTTAGAACAACCAGCTTGCCAAGAGCAATGAGCTCAACGCTAGAATAACGTACCTACATAGGTAAGGTAACGAGAGGTAGGTTTTTATAAACAGGTAAAGTAGAACTAGAACTAAGAACTTAACAAAAACTATATACATCACAGGTACATATCTATAGGTATCCATAAATTAATATACAATTAATATACGCTTAAACTATAATTTAAACGTATAATAATTTGTTTTTCGACGTTCAGCCATTATGTGGGCCATATTTTTATCCGAACTTAATGAGGTTTGGTAGCGAAACCTGATAAATGGCACGCTCTAATTATAAAAAAAAAATTGCATGTTTATAGAGATTGCTAAAATAGGTAACGGGTATTTCCTCGTTTGTGTCATAAAACGTAGAGGTAATTTCAAGCGAGTATAATTTATATTTTGCCAACAGTTTCATCCGGACAGTGAATAAAGCTCTTGACAATGGCAATTGTTACGATACATAGATTACACGGAGACGTGAGAATTTAACATTTGAAAATAATATCACGTCTTTTATATCGTGTGCGAGATTTAGTTGCAATGTTTTATTTAAAAGAGCAACACTTGTTCAACTTGTTTACAGTCTTGAATATAAGTTTGTTATATGTAAAAAAGATATCTCTAAATCTCTAAGCCAATGGCCCAGTAATATATAGGTAAGTAGTGCTTGAGTATAATTCCAACAATGTTCTGTTGTAAAGTTTGTTCTTTGTATTCAGTTGGTGCATAACTAGGAACAAGACAAACTTACTACACAGTAATCTGGTGAGGACTGAACAAGAGGCGTTGGACTCCGGCATTTCCATTATTTACGCCCGTTCCACACAAATGAATTGGACAATAAACCGACAACCTTCAACTTTTACTTAATGAAACTTTTTGATAATAAAATAGAATGGGGGCAATGAAAACTTTTTGCTCAATCTTTCGGTTCGGATCATTTTGTGACTTAAGATTTTAATTTTTTATGGCCATTAACAGAAAAGATATAAATAAAATTTATTTTTTTCGGAGATACCTGCGCAAAAACATCACACTTCCCTATTAATACGTGTAATATCTGTAACACACTACTATTTTCGTTTCTTTAAATCTATTCAAATAATAAGACTTCTATAGTCATTACATTCGTATTTAGTACATATGAAAACTAAAATTATAGTAGCAACGATTCATATATGTTGCACAAATGTTTAGTGTCAAACTTTGCGTCATAACGATTTGCCGTCGCTTCGCATCGCTTTCAGAGGTATCTCTGAGAACTCGAAAAATAAAACCGTAGCTTTAGATAACACTGCGGAAAGTTTAATAAAAACTTCTAGCGGATTGGAGCGTATTTTGTACAATTCAGTCGAAAATAAGCTTTGAAAATAATAATAATAATCAAAAATCGTCGTTTAATTGTGAAACATACACATCGTGTTGTAGAACAACTGACCCACTTAACGGTGTCAAACTTAGCGTTGCAAACAACTGCATTAAAGAACACTGTCCAGTTGTTAACAAGGAAACAGACCGTGTATAGTAAGATATTGCTGGACAATCCGTGTTAATGTCTCTCTAGGAACGTCTAAGCATTGTTTATATTTTTAAGTTATTGTAAGTATATTACATATGTATTATGAACGAAAATCTCATATATTTCTGTTTCTTTTCTAACAGAAAAAATATTTTTAGTTGGCACTCATACTAAAATAAAATATAAGTATTTTCGGGTTTTGTACGCCGAAACTATACACATTACGGTAAAAACAAATGAACATTTAGAAAAAACCCTCTCATGCTTTATAGTCCAAATATAATAACAAATACTGTTTTATCAAATTATAAGCAATAACCAAGTTATAATAAACTATTCTATAAAAACGTTGATGTTAAAAACAACTGATGATTTAAAATAATAATCATTTACCTACAATAAGTTCCCAGTATAGTTTATTCAGCATCAACGATGACACGGATGCAATGAGTTAATTGAAAACCATCACAACGGCGTATTAATATATACTGGACGATTATTTTTGATATTTTAAACATTGAATCTTAAAAATCATAAATGTTTTAACAATCGTATTAAATTACATTCGCGCCTTGCATTTTAGTGAAAAGTGATTTCGTAATGGATCTTTTTAGGTCATAAAATAGACGTAAACATGGAATACTTATACCATCGTTGTTTTCCGTTATTGGCCCACTAAGTTTTCATTGTTGTTCTTGCCACAATTACAAAACTAAAATATTATTGTTCTTTCTAATTCTGCTCTCTTTTTGTCCAAATTATTTCAAGATATAAATATTTAGTAATCTTTCTATTCTCTTTGTTTTCGCTGCACTTAAATTTACTTCAAACAGATAAATATACGTGTTAAAGTGTGTGGATATCAATTGAAAATTTCTCATTATAGACAATTAAAACATTTCACTATTAAAAGTCCACTGAAATACACAATTAAATTATGAACAGCCAAATAAGCTGATGAATTCCGTTTATGTTACAAATATTTTAATACTTGATGAATACCAAAAATATTTCTTGATGATATATATATATATATATATATATGTATATATATTTATATATATGTATATATATATTTATATATATGTATATATATATGTGAACCATCGTATATTTTACATGTACACATAATTTTTAGGAATAAAAGAAAAATACAATTAAGACAGACAGTGTAGGTACCACAGTGATACGTCAATTACTTCTTGTCTAATATCCATTTTCATTTTGTTCTTTTACCTTTTGATGAACACGAACCTGCAACTGAGTTTTATTCTACAAAAACAAAATCTTCAATTACCAACCAGATCTTATTACATTATAGACGTCCTTTATAGCGTAGCTTCACTTGCGTTAAATTGTGTTACATAATCTCTTCCCGCTATTTGTAACCGTCGTACCTGGAGTTCTATTGCTCATTGTGACATTGATAAGATGTTAAATTCTGTTTTTGGAGCGAAAGCTGTTTCGTCACTTCGTCATCAAATGATAAAGGAGTTCTTTATGAAGATATCTTCAGTATACAATTCGAGAAGGTCTGTTCTATACGACCAACATAATCAATGATGACCAACGACTTTTAATTTATCCAGTATACCCAACTCGGTACTAAGTCAGTGTTTCCAAATACTAAAAAAATATTGGTATATACACAGTCAACGGTAATCTTTCATTTATGTTTATATATTTTAAGGTACATTGGTTCTTTTTTTGCCAAGTACGAAAAAATTGTAGCAATGTTCTCAAGCATCGCATCCCAAATGCATCAATTTTACCCGTCCTCCTGCTTATTCGTCCATATTCTCCTTTCGGATTCTTATATAATATTTTTAATCTTGAAAAAATTAAAATCCTTGTACAGTACGACAATTTAAAAAACATAAATGTTTTTGTAAATTTACTTATGACTGTCAGGCTTGCTTCGCTATCTTTATCAATTGTATATACGAAACATCGTCGATAATATCTACCGCTAGTTACAACGTATATTTTATTTCTATTTTTCATTTACATCCATTTTTATGGCTCTAGAGTAATGGCCTATATAATAATATATATTTCGCATAACAATTCTGGATAATTCAAATCACTGAGTTGGGTTTTATTTTAATTGTTCCCTGTCTGTAAGGATTTTTATGTTACATTTTTACGAACAAGAATAAAAAGACTGTATCATTTAAACACTTCAGTAGAGTTCACCATTTAAATCTTAAATTTCGTTGCCAATTTCAGTAAAAATTGAATATAATATAAGTGTTTCAATTATAATAAAATCAAGATCAGTCCTTCAGTTAGTGACAGAATACATAGAGTTTGATCGCTTTTAGTTTGACTGATAAGGGTAACCTTTATAAATTTTCAATAAAAGTAAACGATTAAAGTATTCAACGAAAACGGCAGCTACGTCGTTGAGATAAGGTCTATTTTATAACATAAATCGTATGAAAAGGTTTCGCAATACAGAGGTCCATTGGGTCACGTGCAAAGGCTTCCACACGCCTGATTCCGATACATATCCACTTGAATCGCATACAACATTTTTAACATCTGTTTCGATTTCCGATTACGAATACTGAATGAAATATGGATATTCTGCTACAAAATTTATAAAAGAATATATTTTTATCATCCATTATTATTTACAAACGTATTCTGATTTCGAACTAGCTATTCTATAAAAGAAAATATCATCAAAATTCGAATAATTGTACTGAAGGCTCAGACGAGTTAACCAATTCAAACTTAATTAATACAACACACGCATTCAAAATCTAAATGTTATAGAAATTTTATTAAAATTCAAAATAATTAAGTCTTAACAATAACTAAAAACTTAAAATAATAAATATATTTTAAAAAATATATATTATATTCTTTTGTAATATTATATACTATAAATATAAAGGTAAGGGTATTGTTTTTCTACATGGTTCTTCTTTGACGTTGCAAGTGACTGGATCGTATTTTTTGCGTCAAGCCAAGCCAGGCTAGAAGGAGCTGAAAATAACATAGGCTACTTTTTATCCCGGGTAAATGTCATCCCTGGAAACATCTTTTATAATCAACCTAACGGAAGCGTTCAGTAGGAGATATTTATTCATAGAGTTCAGCTTCATTATTGTTTATGGCTTCCCAACTTCGTGACCAAATCTACCCTTAAGTAATACCAACCGGCATATTTCTTTTCCATTTAAAGACGCATTATGTCTACCCATGTAATAATATTCCCTTAGATAGTTCTTGCTTGTTACGCATAGTAACTTTGAAATATTTTCATGCCAAAGCTTAATAATAAATATAATTTAAGGGAAAAAGAACAAAATCTAATATAAGGATGACAATTTTTGTTAACACCAAACAAGGTTATTAATATTGGTGTTGCGGTCAGTAACAAGCTCGTTCACATTCTGATAGGTAAGAACATATTAAACATTATTGTAATAATGCCACATATACATACATACATGATGCATACTACACGAAATAACTCAAAATCATTATTCAATCAAGCCATCAAACTATCCAAACAGCTAACCACATTACGAGAATACTTGGAAGCAAGACCCACTTTTACGATTAATTGTATGATTTGCATTGCATGAAAATATATACAGGTATATAACATCAAAGAACCCGTAACGTATATAAATGTTATTTGATTAATGATTACTAAATATTATTTCTACTTATGGTTGCAATAGTAAAATCGCTAAAAACTTTCCCGATTTGGCACATCAATTCACGTTGCCATGATAACGTACGGTATGGGAGACACGCGAAACCATTCGTTAAGGATACGAGTTAAAATCTAGGTTAATAGTACTAAGTTTTTCTAAAAAAGTTAAGTGCTTAAGGTACAATTTATCACAGCGAGGAAGTAAGGAATTTTCTTAAAAGAAATTCTACAGTTATTTTCACTTCTCGTATCAGGTAGCGGAAAATAATTCATTATTCTTATAACAATAGTTTACCGTAATTATTATTATGTAATTTTCGTCTATCTGTATCATCCGCATATCATCTGGTCGTATGAAAACATATAAAATTCAAATAAATTTTAGCCTAAATACCTTTTCAAATAGCAAACAATTCTTTTGAGGATGAAAGAATTAAAATTCAATTTACAAACTTACAACCCTGTTTGGATATTGTTTCTCCACTAATAACGAACTTTCCGTAATAAGAGATGTAATATTCAGACAATTTTAGTTCAGAAAATTCTGATTCCGACGTTACTTTCCTTAATTCTACATTATACATATGAGTGGAATCTGATTCAATATACCAAAAGTTTTAAACACTTTTACTGGCCATTTAACTTTTGTAGGTGGTTAACATGGGAGTTTTAGCCGTACAAATAAGTCGAGAAAGATATGAGAATAAGAAATTGAGTTGAAACAAAACCTAGCAAAAGTTTCCGTTTCAGAATTATCAATTTGAACATTCTTGTCTCTTGGTCACTTTTTGCTTTTATACAGTACAATTGTTTACAACTTTTATATAAAGCTTATAAAATGATCTGACAACAGCCTTTCAACCTCGCCATTATTAAAATTTATTATAAAATACATTAGATTGTTCTGAATAGAACTGAAAAATACGAGTATACTAATCATGTCATTATATAACATTGCCAAGTTCATGGAAACTGGTGTGTTTTTCATGACTCTTTCACATTACAATTATTAAAACTATTATAGTTTTTATATATGAAATTGACAAAAAAGTATATGGACATGGAAATAATTAATAAAATATGACTTATTTCTTATGTCTATAGATATTTTTTAAATGTTAGTCGTTTAACAAAACTGGTTTATTACAAAAATGATAACATTTTTATTGAGTTCACCAGACATTAAGATTTCATTATTTTTGACTGTTATTGCTTGAATCTGGATGCCGACGTATATATATATGTATATCCAAATGTATATATTTATATGTCCAACGAAATTCAATGATTTTAAAAGTTCAGTAGTGGTTTGTCTCAGCGCTATCTAAATGAAGAAACAAAACGGCAAACGTAAGCACATGTCACTTACCCCTTAAAGGTTACAAATAGAAAAACTTTTGTACTATATCTTCCGAATCCTGCATAACATATGTTACAATTGTTGACCCTTAATCCTTTCGAAACGTGTTGGTTATTTACATCACAACCGATAAAAAGGTCGAAGGGAAATTTACTTTACGACAAAAGAAACGTGATAACCTAATAACCTGAAAACGCATTGAGTAAGCTCCTTTCATGACAAGACGCAATAGAAATTTTCACGTGGAAAGAAAATGAAAAGTTAATCTTAATACCTTTTCCGCATGCACAGAAAATATTTCATTGAAAAGGGTCGAGTTTATAAATAGCGACGTTTATAAATAAGAATTTATGATTTGAAACAGTGCTGTGCAGTGACTTGCAACTTTCCATGCGTACTACATCTTGATAAACACAAAAGTTTTATTTCCAATTGTCCATGAATATTCATAACTAAAAATTTCCTGTAAAACGTCCTAAATTGTATGCCCTCGTGAAACTTAGTTTTTATTTTTTTATTTTAGCGAATTGCGTCAAATATTCGTATGGGGTGAGAGGTTGTTTGTTTGTTTTTGCCCGAATGTTTCATTTCCGAAACGGTTTTAGCTATTTAGCTAATGTATTTTATATATGACTAAGCTTTTTAACTTATTAACGTCAAAATACCAAAAACTTTTTCTAAAAACTGTATAAAATTTATATGAAATCTAAGGATTGTTTCGTTTTACATTAAAAAAAATATGATTTATTCAGATTACTTGAAATTTCTTTAGTCAAGGTAACTTGGTGGATCTCTGTTAAATAAATAGCAGAAGATATGTCGAAACAATGCGCATTTTAACTAATATATATTTTAAGTAAGCTTAGACAATATAAAATGAAATCTTGCGGAGCTAAGACTTGACTTCATAAGTAAAAAAATATTTTCACTTATGACTCCAATAATCTATCA
Organism: Danaus plexippus; assembly: GCF_018135715.1. Lineage (NCBI taxonomy): Eukaryota > Metazoa > Arthropoda > Insecta > Lepidoptera > Nymphalidae > Danaus > Danaus plexippus. The sequence goes on from NC_083547.1 coordinate 5,862,645, forward strand.
ATTCTAAAGCAAAAATTGTCTTCACGTATTTAAAATTGATACAAATGAACCAATTCCATTATTTTTTCCATACACCAAGGCATCGGAGTCGGTGTAAGCATTTAAAATGTATTTTTGTTTCTTTTTAAAACAAATATTCTAATTCATCTCAATAATATTTTGTCCAATATGAATCTTTTTTTACATTCAAAAACTATGCAGCGGATAGAGTGTTATTAGTAATTGATGTACGCTGAAAAGTTATCCTGAATTAAAATAACACAAATTGAATTTTTTAACCATGATTTTCCATAAAGTAACTAAAAGTATTGTGATCTTGAATATCAAACAACGTTTTAAACCTACTATAAAAGGTAGAGAAATTCAGTACTACTGAGGCATCCCACGTGAGAAAACTCTCTTATAGCTAAAAAATTATCTTTTGTATGACTTTGTTTTAACTTTTTTTTAACAACCATCATGATAATTTGTATATTTTTTTTTCAATATTTTTTTCTCACTTTACATTTTAATTTATTACGTATAATTTGGATTGTATGTTTTTTGTTAGAAAGGTTCAATTTTATTCCTAGATATTTGAACAAACCATTTCAATGAGCAAAAGCTACAAAAGGGAACAACAAATTTAAAACCTTTTGATTTTTAGGACAGCATTAAATTTGAGTTCGCCTTTTAATAAAAATTCCTTTTAGGAGATCAAACAAATGCGTCATCGTCATAAACATAAAATTCACAGAACTTTACAAAATTGCCTCCTGTTTTATGTATATTCAAAAGTAGTCAGTTGAATACAATACATCAAAACTATGTAAATATAAAATTCAGATAATGGTAGTACACTTATAATATACCACATTGTAAACGTTTATAATGCATTAAAAATTCGATATATTAAAAAAGCTTGTACTATATATATATATATATATATATATATATATATATATATATATTTTTATGGGATGGATCTTGATTCTCCCGAGACGAGACTTGCTTGTAATCGGTCTCGGATTCGTACGAAATTGCAAACAAAATCTTGTTTAAATTGTACAATCTAATTTTATGTCAATATTATGACCGTGTCTTTTATAATCTGAATTTGCTTTAAAGAATAATTCATTTAATATTTTTATTTCTTAACTTACCTACCTATACTGTCTTTTATCAGGAATTGTAATTCAGTGCACGTTATATAAAAGGTTAACATTAGAAGCACCAATCCAAATTAAAAAATTTTTAAAGAATTTTTCTAGAACCCTTTTCTGATTCGTACAAATTTTCGTAAAAATCAGCTTGAAATATATAATAGTACAAAAAAGTATAATGAGAATATTATTTTATACTTACAGCTAAATCAGTGAAATGATTTTTAAAATTAAGCTTAAAACAATATAACACAGTAAATAATGAAATTAAAAAGATGATTTTTGCTGCCCCTAGCGATTGGAAACCATTTAATTTTAAAAATATCATTTTTTTTTTCAGTGAAACAAATGATAAAGCGAATAAAAAAGGGAACTGTTATTACTCGTATTTTTAATTACATTAACTTTCATTTTACCGTTTTTGTTCCCCAGTTTTTGCGTCTTTTTACAATTTCTCTTTTTGCTGGGACAAATCCTACTTATTTATATTATAAATGCTGAAGTTTGTTGAAATAAATATGTAGATGTTTGTTGCTCTTGGACGCAGAAACTACTTGGAGGGATTAAATGAAATTTTCCAATGCAGTACCCCAAACAAAACAGAATGACATACATATAAAGTAATAATATTATTATTAGGATATATATACAAGCTTTAATTTATTCAGAAATTACGTGTAATTCCCGCGAGATCGTGGCTAAACAGTTGCATTTTGTATGAAGTCATGTGACACAGACTAAAGTTGGCACTAATGGTCAGTTGGTCAAGTGGAAATAGATATAATACTGACCAAAATAAATAAATTAACACTTTTTTCCGTATAGACTACCATAGAATGGTTTGAGGAACTATTCTTTGGACAAAGTAAAGGGACGGCTCTGTTGCCATAATTAATTTTTTTGAAATTTTTGAGGACTTTCTAATGATCAATGATGACGACGAAAAATTTAATAAAATTTGCGGTAGATACAATGATTTGTACAAGTCGGACCTTATAATGGCCATATAAAAACCATATTTTGTAGCAGATATTACATTTTAAATACAAATGACTTATACAATCATACACATCTTCTAAAGATCGATTCGTATGAATTTAGTTAAATTATCTTTGTTTGGAAATAACTAAATTTTAAGAAATTAAAAAACCTCCTTAACTGACACAACGATAATACGGGCAAAACGACTTACATTATTTTATAAAAAGCTCATACTCTTACACTGCTGTACCGATATTAATAAAACATAGCTAGGAACTCTCGCAAGGAAAACAGGCTTTCAAAAGAAACTACACCGAATTCGGTCGTTCTATTTGAGATCTATGATGACACATGAATACAAACACATAAACGTCTAACTTATAACATCCCTGTTGTTGCGTCTAAGGTTAAAAAATATATATCCATAAAATGATATATTCTGATTGAATTGATATTATATTATTAATAGATAACTAAAGGTAAAATAAAAAAGCTCTCCCCATATGATAAAATTAAGCAAACAAAATATATTTTAAAATTTTTAACATAAAAACTGCCTCGGGATTAAAATTTGTTAAAAATATTTTATTTTCATAATATGGATTTTTTAGATCACTGAAAATGCACACCTTCATTCTTTTTAAATTGACACATCGTATAAGTTATTCAATATTATAAGTTTATACATATTCCGAAAATTTAAATATCAATTGTATTATAAATAACATCTTGAAGCTAAAGATAATTGATTTAATTCATTTAAAATTTTCGACAAGAATAAACATAGATTAATTTTAATCTTATAACCTGAAGATACGATTTACGACGAAAAACTTTAAATAATATTTAATATTAAATTTTAAAATATATAAAAATTTTAATCAGTGACTAAATTAAAGCAAACTTAAAGCCATAATTAAAATAAAACATATTTCTCCAATATTGTCGAAATCAGAACGATACATAGAATTTTTTTCTTCTGTAATGTCATTTAATAATGAAATTTTAATTGATATTATAATAATATTTGTATATACATCAAGCGTTTCAGTGAAATAGTGTATTGTTGCATTTATTTAAAAAAATTAGTTTGATTCTTAGAAATCAAGAGAGAAGAAACAAACATCAATAAAACAGTATTTGTGTTATATATCTGCAATGACAAATATGAATGTGGTATCAAACAATACTATTATTTTAAAACCCATATTAAAAACTTTAGACATAGGTACATGGTACAGTATATATAATAATATAATGAAAATTATGAAAAAAAAAAACCATCCCGAATATTATAAATAAACGACAATGTTGATCTGTTCGCGGCGCACGTGATAAATGAAAACTCGTCAACTTTGACTTGAACCCGTGTCACCTCGTTAATGGTGTTGAATGTCATACTCGCCTGTCACAAAGGCAACCCAGTTTTTATACAGGACTGATTGGATCGCTAGATACTTGATAAACCTTTAGCCAAAGATCACTACACAATATACTATGCTATGTGGTATACCCTGAATGCTATATACGAAATTCCTGTTTGTAATTTTAGTACTTAAAATTCTTTCAAACTAATTTCTATAGTCTACATCTCAATAAAACATTTTTTTACAAGTCTATTGAAGCGTAAATTTCTATTACTAGTTTCGCTCTTGGACTTATCGAGATCAAACAGCAACGACGGATACAAACGTGACAAAGTAACTAACTAAGGTAGTCAAAAAAGATTTAGACACATTATATATTATATTATATTCAATAACGCTATTAAAGTGTTATCAGGGTTGTACATAAAGTGTACGTAACACAAAAGCATATCTTTGTTAAACATTGATTGGTTAAGCTTTTCCTGTGTTATTATAATTTTTATGTTGGCATTAATTCCTTGATTGAAATAATGACATTACATTAAAATTAGGGCTTTACGTCGTTTTGTGGCATAATGTATTGTAACCACAAAACGCGCTTCCATTACCGCAAAAGATAAAAGTTTTCAGGATGTTTATACAAAATAAATAAAATTCGTTATAAATTACATGATTTATATAAAAATATTATCAAATTCCAATTTCCGATTATATATTTTTAAAGCTATACGTAATATGAATTTTGAACGAGGCTTGTTCGAAAATAGTTATAACAAATCCTTAACTTCAAAGTCGTATTCATATAAAAAAAAAACAAAATCAATCTTTAAATTTTACGAAATTAAGAAATTGTCATTTACTTTTTTCTCATGGCAAAACTTATTAAAGCTCTGTAACTTAATGATCATCTCATCGAAGACTTGATCAAAGTCACCAGAGGCTGAATAGGGATGGAGCAATAACGGTTCAGCTTGACAAAGTCCTTGGTTCCTAAAGTTGTTATGTGATACCTAATAAGCAAATAGATGTATCTTCAGAATACTATTTTAAAGCACTTAAACGTTAATTTGCTTTGGACTAATAAAAACATTCTTTTATAGCAAAAAATTATAATCCTTTAGTTAAGTTTATATTAACTACATAACATGCTTACGTTAAAATAATGATTATTATAAGTTTGTTATAATTGAGTTCGAAGCAGAATACAAATAGCATAAATCGAGACAATCCACTTACCAAACTTCAATTGATTTTCGGCAAATTTCATGTGATTGAACATATAAATGATACATCGAGGTGGAAGTGTGTTACGAAAATTGAATGTTTTTGTTTCGTAGGCTTTATTTTTAATTTGATAAAAAGCCGTTATCTTTTCAAGATTACAATTTTGTGATGGTTCAACAAATATGCCATTTCATATTGAACAGTGTGACAAAGAAGAGACTTTCCTTTATTAATATATTAAATGAACTCTTAAATTTTGCAGGATTAAGAAAAAATATCTTGTATTTTTAAAATATTTTTTTTTCAAATTCAAGAATTTAAAAAGATTTAATTTCCTTAACAAAATATCTGAATTGAAACATTAAGACGACTGATAGTCAGGACTTGTAGTAAATGAGGTCATACACCCGAAGGCTAATCAGCTAATTTTCTGGTTCGCCTATAAGACGCAGACGTCATTGGCCTTGTAATTATAAAAGTGACATTCTAAACTTTCAGGACGAGTGTATACAATGATTTATTTCTCAACTACATCGTTGCAAACCAACTACAAAGGTTTCATAAAACAACAAATATATATTTGCTAGTCTTCGGACTCAATTATTATAATGTTTTATTATAATTCAACTATTATCACATTAATTTTAGGAATATATATCATGTATACTATGTATATCTTTACTACTTAAATAAGCAAAACAAATTTTAAATTAATAAGCAACTGTTTATCCATGAAATAAGCGTTTAATTAAAGAGGGTACATAAAAATTCTTCCAAAATAATATAAAATCTGAAGTAAATAAGATCAACAAGAAAAACAAAACAATTAAAGTAACGCTTTCATAATATTTACACAAATATTGCATACCCATTAGTATCCCCGATGGGCTGACACCATTTATTTATTAGAATATTTCAGAGCAATTTTCACCTGAGATGTCAGTTTACGAGACACTTAATTAGATTAGCGTGTGGATTTACGAACCGGGGTCAGTGATAACTAACGAACGTTTAAGATAACCGACGCAACGTCCGTTTAAGTCGGCAGTTCGGCCAGCACTGACGGGTCTTTTGAACCTCCCGCCGCCCCTGAAACAACCCCCAAAAACCTCGTCCTTCGCCCGCTCCGATAAGGTGCAGCTTGCCGCTTGGTGTGAAAATGCTGACTTCTCCGCAGCTAAGCACCGACTTATTAACATAAACTAAAGAAAGATACACTAAGAAGCAATCCCGGCGTCCACGCGATGCATAAAAGAGATTGCAATTGGTGTAGAAATGCTTTGTCAGGTTTAAGGATCTCATTGAATAACTAATTAAAAATGTTAATATTCAATAAAACTTTTACATCCAACAATATTTACAAAATTATTTTGTGGATTATTTGTTTTTGTAACACTATTATTTATCTATATCAGGTATATATAAAAAAAGCATAAACTAACACTGATTTTCAATAGTATAAAATACATTATTTACGACATTCTTTCTAAAAGAAACTTCTTGGCTAAATAAAATTTGGCTTTGAGCTAAAAACACACAGAAAATAAGGAACACATAGTTAAAGCGTTAATACGCGTTAGCACTGCATACCTTAAATCGAATGTGGTGTAGTGGGTCGTATTTACATAAAAAGTTATGCGAAGGCCGTCGACCTATATAAATGCGGTAAAAATAAGTGTATTCTAATGTACTTAGAAAACAAGTACGTCGTTAAAGCGAACAGCGACCGCTGGCACATCGCCCCGCAACGGAAAAGACGCAGTATAACTGGGCCTATGTCACACACAGAGCCCACCTTCGCACACAACAACGTCTACCCTCAACTTAACATTGCATGTCTTGTAGTTAAATATATACAATATTCATGTATTATATCAAATTATATTTTAAAATACCTTAAATATGAATAAAATTCACCCATAAAACGTTCTAAAATCAATCTCTTATATTCCGAAACACAAAATTCTAAGTGTACACTTTTATTGAGTAGCCTTATAAATTTTTACGATCATTTTATAGCATTTCGCACAATGAAACATTACCTATGAAACAGTCGAGACCCATCTAGCAGTTTTATAAGTCTATTGATCATTTTGTTTTGTTTGGTTTCTTACAAATTGATGAACTTTATTAGTTATATATCTGAGCTTTATTTGTGACGAATATATATAGGTAACCGAATGTAGGGCACCAGCGACCCCAGACAATAAAAAAACAAATTGATTCAAACTGTTCCGTGCCAAGTAGATCACAATCACTTATTGTATTTATTGTTTCGGTTCTAATAGTCTAATTGGATTACAATAGCTTTTTCTGTTCAACATAAAAACTTACGCACTTACTGAAACATATTACTAAGCTTTGGAAAAACATATGTACATATATGCTAAACTAAATTCTATGTAAAGTTTTAGTACCGCAATAACTGGTCCTTTTTCTAGAACATCTTAAGAGATCTGAGTTGACCCAAAAGAAACTAGTATCAAATTATTTAAGACTTGACTTTAAATTTGAATCATAGAATTAAATAAGTTGGAAAAATATGAATTGACACGTGCTCTGGTTAATTAATTGAAAATATAATATGATTAAAAATGTTCACTCACTTTTCATAAACCTAAGAACGTCTTAAAACCAAAGAATTTGAGGTCAAATAAAATTTAATATCAATATAATATAATTACGGAACGTTTTATCAACAAATCACAAAAATAAATTTCCTATTGACGTGTAATCAAGTTAACATTTCCATAAAATTTAAAATAAAAACAAACCTTGAATTATCAATAAGCAACATGTTGTTGGTAACAGCACACATATAAGAGGTATTTGTCACCGTCGCCGTGGACACCTGCAACAAAATAGATGTTCCGAATGCTACGCCAGCCTTGATATAGTACCTTTACACTTGATGGTCAAAACAACTCATGCTGGAACATTTTGGGAAACTTAGGGAGAAGAATCATTCCACGTCAATCTAGAAAGAATGAAAGCGACGCTCGTACAGTGTCATGATGAAATCTCCGCAGAAAAATATACAACTGATGGAAATCGGAAATGTGTATACTGTTATACCTATAATTAAATATTGATATATATATATATACATTAACTTCTAAGTCAACAGACTTTCCCATAAATTACTTTAGACTCAAAAAATTATCACCAGGAATTAAGTAACGTAATAATAATATTCTTTATATTACACCCTTAAACTTACAACAATAAGGATCATATTTGTTAAATTTACAATCCTGGCAGTCAACGCTAATAAGCTATCTCTTCCATACAACCAAAAAGACAGAAAATTGTACGAGACATATATTGGGAGTGTATATAAAAGACAACATACGTACAAACATACATACAAACATAACATATAAATCAAGGTAGTACATACAACGATTTATAGCTAAAATATATCACATAAACAACAAATGTTATATCTTATTAGGGTTAAGATTTTTGTTTATTATCGACAGTAGCAGGAGCAAATGAACTAAACTTTGATGGTAACGAAACTACAAAACGTGGTTTGAAGTAACTCCTATAATAGATATAAAGAATGATTTTTTGAAAGGACCTTGTAGTTGTTAATGTGCCTAAATATAATAAAGCTTTACTCTATTATTACGTGTAACGATATTGATTATTTTGCAATAATAATATTAATTGTAATTTGTACTTGCAATTTGTTTTAAATAAACCAATGTTAATTACTCTCATTATGAATTCCAGTAAAATTATTATTTCATGGAACAAATTTAATTAGAACGTTGATTGTATTAAAATTTTATTTTTGGCATACGTTTTATGACATTTGATAAAAATCAATGATTTTAACAGGCTGTTATTGTCTTCAATAATTTATATGACAAACCTGAAAGTTGTCAGATTTTTTTGTTATTGACACTTAATATGATAGATATATTTTTGTACGACAGAAAATGTATTATAATAAGTTAATAATGTGAGAAAATGTTTTCGCAGGTACTTACGGTTCTTTCTTGCCCAAAAGGTCGGAAGCTACGATTAGACTGCGTTTGAAGTCTTTATTGCCAGTCATTTTCAGAGTAATGTGCCGCTTAAATTCAAATTTCAAAGAGGGTTTTAGCAAATGTCTTGAGCTCTGTTACACAGAAATACTAAAATTGTTTCAATGGTTTTCATAGAATTTAAAGCTTTCAATGGCCACCTCGAAAATATTTAATTCATTGTACAAAGGAAGATAATAATTATTCCTTGTTTTACCGACAAGGAAGATTTTCGTTGCGTATTTTATCGTCAGCTAATTGTTATCGCCATAATTTTAAAAAATTTCTCAGCATCTTTGAAAATGATTACGTCGGGTTCCGGTTATTAATTACAATCTCTTAAGATTTCTTAATTCTCATCATATTCTTAAAAATTCTGTTATTTGGTTTTTACTATTATCATTCTATTTTATAGAACAACAACATGTTTTTTTAGTGTATCAATATAATACATAAGCGACGTTAAAATTACGTGCTACTTGATTTAAATAATGATCGAATTTTCTGATTAATAAAATAGTGCTAATAAGTTATTAATATCGGAACACAAAGGTTCCCATAAAACATGCCTCCGTGTGCCATTATTTTATTCATGGGTTGGGAATTGGAGATATATGGATGAATTTAAATAGACAATAATGAGCCTCTATATGTATGATAATTATAACGGTCAGCATAAAAATGTATCATTGCTTTATTTAAAATTATATGTTTTAAATAAAATATAAGGTATATAATGCATATATATAAGGTTTGCAGTTAAGAATACTTCACATCTTGCTGTTTACGTATGTAAAAATTTCTGGATGAAATATCTGACAGTCTCTAATTTTGGTAAATTTATCTTATCGTACGTAACTATCAAATAGTTAAGTAATAGTTTGCCGTAGATTTGGTATTCAATGCAAATATCCTTAGATATTATAATGTGATTATACTAGGAATGCTCATGACATTTGCAACAATTAGATGTAGTCATCGTGTATAAAAGTCACTTAATCCTGTAATTACTTACATATAAAGTAGCTTGCTCCAGCGTTAAGTAAATATAAATTAAACATCATATAACGATGCTACGTGGACGTACACTTCGCTCATAAAACGTAATAATGTTCGTGTTAAATTTAAGAACCGCGTTCATACGTGACTCTGGATGCAACTAAAATGAATAATACTAATAATTTAAGGCTTCTTAATCTAGATTAGAAACTAGTTTTTGTTGGTTTGTATGTAGCGAAATTTGCTGACGAAATTATAGACTATACCTTACGAATATCATAATTCTATAGGAATTCATTGAAGAACAAAATAATAGTTTTTTAATAAAAATATTGTTTATTTTTATTTAGCAAATGATCAGTTACAAAATGGGAACAGAATAGTATTAATTTTTACACTTTCTCATGCCAGCAAACTTGACGTCATTCAGTTCAAAAGATATCACTAAAGATATTAATAACAAAACGAAAATAATTTTGAAAAATTATCATTATTTTCTGAGCTTCTAATAAAATTAATTGATAATTATTTAAAAGACATTATAAGGATCCCAGATTTGTAAAATATATATGAATAAGAAAGATTCCGCGTTCGAATAAAACTATATAAGAACTAATGAGATCTAAGATTTTCGCGAGTATTCATTTAAATGAAACCAACGGTTGTTGATGAAACGGTTGCTGCAAAGTAACCGAAACGTCGTGATTATGTAGTTTTTAAATAATAAAATCTGCGTAGTAAATCCGAATAACACTAGTTTCATTTATACAAGAACTAATTGCAATTGAGGTTGTATGCAAAACCTCCAAACGAATATAAGCGCGTGTATAAGCTTTTAAAATGAATTAAGACTCTTCTTTTAAATATTTCAACTTATCAGCTAATAAACTTCTGTTTTTCACTTCTTTAAAGCTTATTTATGAGTAGCTTTCTATTAAGAAAGCTTAAGCCAGAATGACAATCATTTCATAATCAAAACTTAAAATAACCCACAATGACGAACAAATATTCACAAGAACTGACATTTTAATTCAATTATATAAGATACTATTACCAGAACTTTAAATTTGTGATAGTTGTAAGGTACTTTGTGTAGTGTTATATAAATAAATAAGAGACAAAGAAGTACATTCAGAATTTTTAATAATTTAATTTTTTATGAATCTTCCGTGGCGAGAACGCCTCATATAACGATGGTCCTGAAGTCCGGGCGTGTTTTTGATATTTTTATAGCTCCTCCATAATATCATGAGTTATTGCGGAGCAATTTGAATATGAATGGAGGTTTGACAGTTTCATGTCGGCCTGTAAAGATGGAAACGTATTTGGAGGCGGTTTTTGTAGGTATGTACCAGCCTTTAGACTTTGATTTATTCAAATAAACGAATTGTTAATAACTACGTGTTAACACTATTTTATTTTACGTCACGTTAGTTCTAGCTTGTTGGTTTTCTGATAACGAAAAACATTATACGGTTAAAATAAATTTATAATTCTACATGAAATAGAATAAATATCCCTCATATTACTTATTACCGCCATTTCTACCTGGTTTATGTTGAACATTAGAATAAAGTTGCCAGTTAAAATTAAAAACCACCATAAACATGTATGTTTCATATAAATTGCGTTCAACACACTTAATTTTCTACGTCAGTCGAGCACAACTTGAGTCATTTTAGCAGTAAAACTTCCGTGAAGCCAGCACAGAATACATTCTAAACAAAATAGCTTCATGAAATATTTGACACCTCTTCGACATTCCGCTAACTCGTTACAAGCAAACTTTTTAATAAGGTGATCTTTATCCTTGCCGTTATAAAAATATATTAAATTACTTTTCAAAAGACTATATTCATAATTATCCAAGTAAGTTATACTTTACAGTGTTGACATTTGCAAACGTAAGGTAGGACACAACCGTCCCAAGTTGTTAAGCCGAAAGGGTTCGTAATTATGGTTATAGCAAAAGGTCTTCTTTATTGTCCTAATGTTGAACCTTTTATGTGATCATCATTTAAAGCTCGATACGTAATGGCCGACGTAACAGCAAATTTTCAGACGGCTATAATTTTTTGCTTTGAATATTTGCCTTTGTAAGTTTTATTTTCTATGTTACGGTTATTTTCTTGAAGACATACCAATTTAGAATTTTATATGTAGGAAGATATACCTCAGTAATCCAAAAGATTGTAATAACAGCATCCCTATCCGAATTTGGCAACCTCGTCTGCAAGATCGGCACAAATTTTCTTTCAGAGCGTAATGCATTTTTATAATATATTACGTTACTATTTCTAAAATGTTGATATTATAATATATTTTTATTTTTCTCAACATTATTTTAAATAACTATCATCCATTAGCTATCGTAATTTTGACACATTTAAAATATTGTCAAAATAACTTAAATATTGTTAACACAAAAAAAACGCTTTCTTGAGACTAACATTCCTTTGAATTTAGAATTGGATGAGTGATGTCTTTAATCTCATATCTTTCAACTCATTCTTTTAAGGCTTCGACTCATCTGCACAGCTTTTATGTGAAACGTAATTTAAACTAACTTTTTACATCACCCTCTTAATGAAAGAAATGTTGACTTTAATATTTATTTATAAATAAAAAGTAAGATTTAAAGATTAAAAAATTCCTCTTTTCAAAAAAAGAACCAACGTAAAAGATTTATATTTAAAATCTGTAAATGAAATAATAACATCAAAATATTAATAGAAATGATTAATGAACTCATTTAAGCTACAGGGTTTACGCGAATATTAAAGGCTTTATCATTAAGAGTAAAAGAAATTAAAAAGAAATGCCAAAATGTAAGTTGATTAAAATTGTATATATTATTAGTTAATGTCCTCTGACCTTGACTGTGATTTAGATCTGATTTAGCATGAATCCATAACCTAGAAATATAGTAGTAGGTTTAATTAAACCAACTGTTAGTAAGGGTACTTCAGTAATTAAGGAAAGAAAATTGTATCTGACTCACTACAAGAGGAGCCATAAGGACTAGACAATTAATATTTCAAGATCAAAAGGGCTAAATATTTTTGTCTCGAAAACTTGTTTTGATATACATAAGTTTTAATTGTCTTATTATTATTATTTATTATACTAACATAGTTGTAAGGGTTCTTTTTTTGTAACTAACAAATGGACTGTAAATTGTGTGAAATAAACAAATTATTATATTATTATTATATATTATATTATAAGCACACAAACATGAGATGGTGCTTCCAGTCTTTTAGGATCCTATTAATACAGTTTACTGACTTTAACTGTCAATAACCGTAATAAAACTTAAATATCACAGATTTACAATTTATTCAATGAAAAATTATTATGAATGTGGTACAAAAAAAGAGTTAAATAAAGGAACATATGAAGCAAACAGCAATAATAACAACGAGATGCGATTTTAGAACACAAATATAATCCTTTCATAAATTTCAAATGATATGAGGTAGTGGACATTTGCGTTGGACAGGACGCAATTTTATCAGATGAGGTGTCCCCGTGGACTGTAAATATCCCCACACCCTCGATTAGCCTACACCCGAGGCCAACATGGAATGTATTCCTCATACGTGAAATGTAGTCACGATTCAAGAGCTCAGTCAGGCACATAATAAAAATACTCGAGAAACGAGAGGCGGTTCGAAACAAAATCCAATTTCTATTAAACGAAAGATCTTATCGTAAATACAATGATATTTTTTTTTTCAAGTCCTCATGAGGCAACAAGTTGATGAAATATTTGTTCAATCGCGTGTGTAACATAGTTTCATTTATTTCACTTCACCCGAGTCACTCGATTGAAATAACAGCAGTACCTATAAAGGACGTGAATCAGCAATAATTTTCAATTGCAATTTATATATTGCTTCATTGTCGTAATACAATATGATAAATCGTTTTATTACTGTATTTGATACGATTTACTGACGAACGTGCTTCTATAAATTATTATATCTATAACATCGAAAACGAGGTCTAGATTTTTTGATACAGGTGTTGAATATTTATTACATATTTTATATAAGACACTGCTATCTTTGCAGATTCATAAATTTTACCAGAACAGTTCAATAGAACTCTATCACAGTACTATTATTATAATAGAATTTTTTTATTTCAAATCACATTTCACCTAACGTTTAACTACTATAACATTAGTAGAATAACTTTGAATTTCGCATTAGTGATAAGAGGTAACATAATAGGAAACTATAAACTTTGTCGGGAATGTAACTGGCGTTGTCGCAGTCTCTTCTATTCAACAACAAGAGCGAATCATTAATCTTGCCACTGTGATTGCGGTCCAGATTTAACTTCATTCTTCAAACGCTAATTCCAAACGCTTTTTACAGTTTGTGTACTTAAAAAGGTACCTTAAAAATAATGATTGTCAAATTACAGTTACTTTTATAACAAATAATTAAAATCACTAATATTATTTTCGGAGAAGTCTTAAATGTTTATGTCTATTGATATATTTTTATAGATATTTCTTTTTTAAATTGTGAAGCAAAAAGGTTTTAAAAAATGGTTTATAGTATATACTGAGCTACTAATATTTTATATACACGACGACTCTACTATTCTTCAGAAGTCGCAGAGTTAAGAATCCTTCATACTCTGAGCATCTACCCTCTTAGCGCACTGTTACAAGATGCAGACACACTTAACAAGAAAAGAAGCATTTTAAAACCCTCCTCAACTCTAAATTTAAACTTTCGTGTACATCTTGTACATAAATTAATCCTTTATACAAATTAAAATTTACAAATTATTAAAAAAAATATGTCCTAATAACAAAGTAAAGTTAATAACAGTGTTTGGTGCACACAAATTTCATACATACAAACATTAAGTATATATAAAATGATCAACTTTTCAATATATGCACATGAAGGTATAGAAGATACTTTTATCGAAAATGCATTTTTTATTTTATTAGGCTGCCTGTCAGTCTGTTTATCGGCTTATCTTGAGAACGATTAAACCAATTTTAACGTGACTTTTTGCAGTTAGATAATGTCACAGAAAAAATATTGTTGTTATTTTACTCCTTCCAGGCCCAAATTCAAAATATTTTCTTTAATTTAAAAAGCTTTGTCCTAATTGACTGTCTTTGTCATGTCAGGATCTGATGAAAGGGTCCTCAGGAATCTCTAATGAAACTTCACAAAGATGATGATACGTACTTGAAAATAGTTTTAATATGCAGGCAAAGCCGCGAGCAATAGCTGGTATAAAATAAGTACTAAAATAGGATAACAAATGTAAGTCAAGATACATATAGGTAATGAGTATATTATCGGAGTCACTTTTTATCAAACTTAAGTGTAAACAGTGAATACTTTTGAAAAGTGCATGACAGAGTAAGAGCCCTCGCCTCTAGAGTCTTTAGCGCCTGCACAATTTAATTTTCCTTGAAAATTCTAGTCATTAACCATATTTAGAAACAACAAATCATTTATTTCAATAGTAACAGCAAGTTTCAGCAGAATAAACAATATTATATCGATATTATACAAATTGTTTATGATTTTTTCGTTTACAAATAATTGTATTCCTAATACAATAATAATAGTCCTTCAACAGCGCCAACTAAACGGACAGGATCAATTCTGCAGTGCGCAATAAAATAATATATTTTAATTGAAATTATTATAAATGGTGTAATGCTAATTATTTACAAGAGTAACTTTGCACATTCACCTTGGCGAATAAGAAAATGATATACTAAATTAAAAGTGGAGTGGATGAATTTCAATGCTTTATTTTTCATAAGGCTTTTTATTATTTATAAATCTCGACATAATTACGAAATTCTCTCAATAATTCAAAAGTATATATATAATGAATTTGCAGTTTTCCACTTAAAGAAAAAGGTATATGAAAATGAAGATTTTATTTCACAAACACCTTGAAAGAGAAAATCTGATTTATACGACTCTTTGCTTATTTGTGAATTATTTTCTATTAACATAACAAAAACATACGTCAAAACAATACTGAAATATTAATGTAAAATATATAAAGCTGTAAACGACAAATTTCCCCTCATTAACTAAATGACCTTTGGTATTTAATATTTGTAAAACGGTTTTAGAACGCGTTGTATATCTAACGGCTAACAGTAAGCAAGCCGAGTGCAGGCGGTGCCTACAATTAGCACAAATTAACACGATTGTTTAGGAATACAGCACATGTCTACTTCCAAACGTCCGACGTTATATTAAAATTAAAATATAACAAAACTAAAATGTAATTACTATGCGAAAAAATCAAAGACATTAACAGCAAATGATTTATATTATTGTATTTAAATACTTTAATAAAATATGTCGAAAATGTTGACTATTTACCTAAAATATTTGAAAAGTCAAATAGAAAATGTGATGGATAATCGAACTCACTATCTTCTGTATATTCCATTTCAATTGATTTACAATGAACCATATATCGCGCCAAAAACAATAGCATTACATTCTATATTCAATTTCAAACTTCGGTTCAATATTATTTCAAGTAAACATACATTTTAATACTGAATACTTAGCAAAACGTAAACAACTTAAACCAGTTCATGATATTTTAAGAAATACTGAATAATGTTTACGTGTTCAAAAGTTCAAAGTTTTCGATAGACAGTGATATGTAATTTCTATAATGGCGTTAAATTTAAAAAATATATGTGGCATGGTAATACCAAGTTCTGATTTTAAATTTCCAAAACATTCTGGAAAGCCCTAGTTTCCCAGTAAAAGTTGAAATTTACAGTTTGCCTCTCGAATAAAAGCATGGCAGAGTCCTATAAACTTCTTGCGAAAAAGAAAAAGCTAGGCTATGCGAATAAAATTATAGTATTTATCATTTAAAATGTATTTTAATTTTAACTTTTTGATCGTTTGTTTTTTGGTGCAAAGACTAACAATAACAAAAGAGCATCATAACATGGAATTGCTTAATCATTTGTATTTTTGTTCATTTAAATGAATCAAATTTGGTACAATTTTAATCCTCAACTAGACGTAACATGAGCCTCAGTAACGGCTATTCATTATCATCTAAATATAAACAAATTTCACAGTTCGCCCGAAACAAACAGATAGACATAACATTTATTTGTGAGTAAAATATACATCACATTAAAATTATTCAATTATTTGTAGAAGGTTGATAATGTTTTTATTTAGTGTGCTGTTTGTAATGCATTTGAATTGTAATTGTATTAAATAATCGAATAAAACGTCTATTAAATTTAATACAAACCATATTCAAGTGATATTCATGTTGTTTACATATTATGGTTTGCTTTAGTAGTCACTAGGAATACAGGAATTTCCCGCATGCCGCCTGCTGACCTAGTTAAATTCAGCTTTTATAAAGTTGTCTTTGTGCCAACAGCTATAATTATTAATAATTTATTTGTTTAAAATTTTTACAGCACAATATTTTGTCATTATGTATGCAACGATACTATAGATACAAAAACATATAATATATAGAATTTGTACTTTATAAAAATATATACATCATAAATCTTTTTGATATTAAAAATAGATATAATATATAATAAGTATAATCAATATTAAATAGTCCATGTTAAGATTATATTTGTGGCCTTTAAGGTAAATAAGAAGCACCGAAGACAGTTTTCTTAGAAATTAAAAAGTGTACAAATAGTTCATGTTTTTTACTAATTCTGAAAGATTAAAACACTTAATAATTTTAAGATTTTGGTTATAATTTATATTATAAACTAGGTACCAGCCCTGGCTTCGCACGGGCTGTTTACAAAAAATATAAAATAGCCTATTTAATTTTGAGAATTATTAAACTTATATTATGATAACTTTCAAATTGTACGCCTGATTTAAATGATTTACAAAGTAATTTACAGATACTGATGTAGGCTTGAAAACAAAGTAATTGATTTTGATAAGACTTAATACCGTTTTTATGTAAATAGCTTTAAAATATACGTTTTAGGAATGCCAATTTTTAAAAATTTGTAAAATGTATATAGTATGTTATCCTTATGGTATAGACATATGCCACCGCGGATTTTTTTGTAGAACTGTATAAGAGATACAATTCCATTTTATATTATTTTGTTATATCTCAAAGACTTTAGGCAGCGTTTTCGTTAAAAGCTCTCAGCCGGCTCATGTTTTCCCGACATCTTCAACAAATATCGTCAATGTACACACAAGTTAATACAAAAACTTAACAAATTATATACTAAAATCTTCCTCGATAATCACGCTATCGAGTGGGGGATAACTTTTTGATAATCGGTGCAGTAGTTTTTCCGTTTATCGCGAACAGACAGACAGACAGACGCTGCAAGGGACTTTGTTTTATTATATTTATTGATGATCTGTAATCGGTAAGAAAATGGCATATAAATTCAATCATGAACTGTAATTCGTAGTGTATGTTGATGCGACAAAGAAATTACTTGACGGGCGCTCCTAAAAAACTTTTTTTTGAAGCTTGACAGTTTTTGGGTTTGACATCAATTACGAAATTGATACAGCCGTCAAAAATGCTTTGTATAAGGTAAATGTTAACAGAATTATGTCTTTATAAAATTTTATATATAAATTTTAATTAAGAAACATTATCGTTTTTTTATTATTATACATATATGTCAAAATAAACAAACTCACTCGCGCTTTTAAAACGTTTTACTAGCTGACTAAAACATGTTTAATTAAGAATTTAACTTATTCATGATAATATGTTTATATTAATGATTTCATCAATTAAATTCCAAATCAATCAGATTACTGAGAACATATTAAATATGAACCCAGATTAGAAATAATATTTTTTATTAAGTTAATTTAAAACATATATGGAAATCAATTATAATTAACCAATATACTTAAAATATATAACAATAATTAAATAACATTAAAGACATTTCGCTTGCAATACTCTTTTAAAATTCAGTTAAAATTTTTAATTCACAGGAATTCAAGATCTCTAGTTACTCAAGAGCATTTTAAGCCAACAAGAAAATGTAATCTTGCACCATCGGAACGTAGCAAGAAGGAAGGTCGATTCTTACACTTCCAACTGGATAAAAGGTTATTGAAGAGAGCGGTATCAGATTCAGACTTCAATGGGCATCTTACCTCTGCGCGAAGGCAGCTTCATCAAATATGCAAGTTGTTGACAGCATACGGCTTAGTAGTAAAAGAATTCCGCACAAAAATATAGCTCTTGGTAATATCAAAAAAATATCTTCCTAATTGTTACGACTCGTAAAATATTATATATATTTTATAGCTTCAACAATATATATAACTGTAGCGTATAACAAAACTTTTCTAATGGTAAATATTATATCTAAGTTTAAAAACAAAATTACATAAATTTCGTTTTGTCGTTTAAGGGTCTTTAAAAATTCTATATATTTAAAGTTCTTGGAAATCTATGGACACATTCATTATAATTATACGTATATATACCTAAGTATTACTTCATGTTATGTATCAAAGTTGAAGACGTTTTTTTCATTACAGAGCCATTTTGACAATGGGGCAGGGTGCTTAATGAATACAATGAATATTTACTAAACAGATTCCAGATGCATAGAAAGAGAGATGCATACATATGAGGTTTAGACGCATAAGCTCTGTGTCTGTCATTCATTCACCAAAATTTTTGCTATATAAAAATTCTTCCCATTTTAAGAGAGGCACTCAAGACGTTATACATCCGATTAGCAAATATTTGAGACCAAGAACTCGATGTGGTCTAATATTACATTTTTTTTTGCATTTTCTCCTAATAACCTTTTGTGTAACGGTCACTGAAGCTTTTAGAGTGGAATTTAGCTTTTAGAATTATAGGATCCAAGTTACTGCAGATGCATTTAAAGTGACTAAAAATCTATATGCTAAAAATGGAAACTTATCTACACAATATAAATATATTAGAAGTTACAAACAAACTAATGGGTGGGTAATATATATTTAATTGAGATTACCTCATTTGTATCGATTTCAAAATGTTATAAAAAGCGAGTATCGAACTGGCATTATGTTATATTGAAAATTGCAATTTATTATTCCCACTAGCCATTGGGCCTTATCAATATTGCATGTAATTATCGCTTGCATTGACAGAATGTTATTTCTAGTTACTGTAAACAATCACTTGAGTCGGATGCCGATTGTGTTTTAATAGAGCGTGATCTCTTAACCCTTCCGGTAATAAGTTCTCACAATCTGTACACCGAGAATAATATTCGGTAGTTCGTTCGTGTATCGGCAGTAATTGGCTCAGAGCGGGTGAATCGATCGTTCGATGTGACACAAATACCTCGTTCTGCCATGCAATCACCCCTGGTAATCCACTATCGACCTAATTGTTTCTTCTAATGACTGCTCTTCGAATCAATTATAACAATCCATTACAACTTACCGTTAATTTATTAGGGCGCTCAGCTACGCGGAATGAAGGTTCATATATCGTTGAAGTTGCGCGCTATAAATATGAGCATTGCGTTATTACCGAGTTAAGGAAACTGTCCTTACATAAGTTATCCATAAATCTGTGACGATATTTGAATGATATACGGAATAAATCACTCATAATACTCCACATTATAGATAATAAAATTTTTAATGTGCACTCATGGATGATTCAACACAAAAACACATTCCAATATATAATCCGGTAAAATATAATCCGGTAAAAGCCATACTCTGCAACAGGATATGAATATTCATAATCTGGAGTTCATTTCTCCTGTAATTAATGAAGAATTTTGATAAATTAAATTTAAATTAACAGTCTAAAAACTAAGAAGTATTGTAGGAGCAACAAATGTAACACTTCAAATAGCTTACTTTATCCGCGCATAGCTCCGAGCAATCTCTGAGGATTGCTCTTGACCTGCAATGCAAAACGCCCAACAAAAGCTCGTTGGGCCAACTGCAGTGAGCAAAACAAAGTGCCGAGTGCCGGCTCCTCTTAAGATAGCGTAAGTTTTTACTAAGATAGCGCAAGTTTTATTGAGAACGTAGGTTGCAATCTAATTTAAAGTGATAGTCAACAATAAGTTTTAATCGATCGACAAACTATTCACAGAACAAATGAATGCTAGACTTTCTTTGAGTTCTGTACTGTCTTATTTTATTCAATTGATTCCAATGTTTAGAATTTAAAATTAGAAAACTGAAAAATAAAATATTTTGCATACGTTTCTGCTTCGTTACCAAAACTTAGCGCCTTCAAAACAAATGAGAGTTACACAATAAGGACATGGATTACCTTGTTGTTACATAGACTTCGATCGAAGCCTGTATATTAGATTGTTTGCATAAGAAAGGAATGCTTACGTAAAAGACGTAAACATCGCACTGCGCTTCATTGAAATGTTGTCTCTGAGGGCAACGTTTTATTGAAAAACTTTCTGCGTTATACTCCGAATCCCAGCGCAAATAGCCGTCGCTATAGATGTAATTCGAGCTCGGTAAATCCTAAGCAAACATATTTATTCTCGCATCAAAATGATAAAGTATATGAAGAACAGATTATTTTCACTTATTATCATCATACACTCAATTCAAACAAAATAATGGAATAAAATGATCTTTTATACAGATAATCCGTTGTATTTAAAGGCGTTGCTCTTAAACAGAGTTTTGAAGGTGGTCGGTGTAAATCGCTCCATTAGGCAGTTAAAAGCTCGTCGCTATCGTCGGAACATAACTCAGGCACCCGTCTCCGCACGGTCTCATAAATTACGCCTTTGTGCGAACGGGGCGTGCTCGCTTAAAATATGTACGACATTGTCTTCCCGACACACCTCACCCCTCATATCTCTCACTGAAAACCAACGAAGGTCAACTTACACTAAATTATCCATACATTTGTAATTCGTCCGTATAATTCGGTAACCGGGCGGAAAGTAGGTCATCCTGAAACCTAACTTTGTGACCCTGGAAGTTTGGTAAATTATATAGATGGCAAATATATAATTTTGCTACTGAATGTAAAAATTTCTTGACATATTCAGTAATTTTGTGGAAAACTCTTGTAATATGGCTTCCATTCATTAACTATGCCGATCACGAACTCACTCTTTCTTAGAGCAACATATAGGCGTACAAGTGTAACTCAAATTCTGCCCAGTAATACGTGCTACTTTCCCAAAGTGATTCTTTTAAATAAAGACAAAATAAAGCTGCAAATATTTGTGATTATATGATTAGACTCTATTTGATTGGACGTCAAATAAAACATAAGCATAAAAAGAAGTAATAACCGATGCGGCGCTCTCACATTTTAACAGAAAATCAAACTTCGACTAAATTACTAATGCAAAAGAGATAATTATTAAAGAAGAGAGAAATATATATACTTATTTTGACGTAACCATAATCTTTTGTATTTGAAGAAACAATTTGGTCAAGCCATCTATAAAGAATCATAGAAAAGATTTGTTATATTTAAATAGAAGAAGAAAAATTATCAAATAGAATGTTAATTTGTTGTAATAAATATTCGACGAGGTTACGTATCCTATATTTTTATTTTAAACATTTGTGTAGACCAATATATTTTAGTAATATATATATTTTTTTTCGTTAAACAATAAAGAAAAAAATACATAAATTTTAAAATGAAATAAAACGTCCTATAAAAATTTTACACCGTAAGATGACAACTTTTAGAAACATTGGGATATAAAGACTGGAAATTTATATTTGTTAGACCCATTCAGGTCCTTTGGGTTTTCATAACTGCAATCCAACTAGTCTACAATGAAGCACACCTGCGTCCAACAATCAGATAGAATCCGGAATCGATTATAAGTATGGGTCTGCCCAGATGGAACTACTTATATAACCATACTATTTCACACTTACTTTGGGGAAAAAAATTGAGAAATTTCAAGAGGAAATTAATTAAAACTTGCTATATTTTAGTACCTAGGACTATACATGTATTAAATAAATAAATAAGAAAATTGCTGCAAAATAAGCGACACGTCGTGATTATGTAGGTAAAGACGAAACGAAACCTCTTAACATTCAATGGATTCAATGTGCGGGTGCCGGGTCCATCGCGTTGCAGGGAGAGGAACTTCAACAGTGCCTGGGACTTGCTACCCAGGTGTAGGTTTAAGGGGCCCCTACCTAAAGCGCGTTAAACGCTCACCTCCACCCTCCAAGCTCCTCTCTCTACCTAACCGAATTTGAAAAGAATCTACTAGGGCTGCCTTCGAAGTACGTTCCAAGAATCAATAGACAGTTCTGGACAGGCCCAAGTCTTTTAGTAGGTTGCAGAGAGATTTAACCGTTATACCTCTCACTCCCACTTCTACCGCGTACAAATCCACGACGAGCATATTTCGACTGAGTTCTATGGTAAATGAGATCTAAGAAGCTCGTAATATTTATTGACCTTGGTGGCATGGTCTTTAGGGATGTTGGTTTCCCAAGGAACCGTAAGCTATATTATCACAAAGCGCTTTAAAATTCGCGAATACATAAATACGTCTGGTCTGGAGGCCGACGCACAAAGTCCTCTGGGATTTTGTATTATTTCTCATACGTATCCATCATAATATATTAAAATACGTGTAGTAATCCGAAAATATTAGTTTCATTTAAATGAATACTCGCGAAAATCTTAGAACTCATTAACATAAGTAAACAAAATGGATGATTTTTTTGGTTCTCAAACAATATTTTTTTATATTAAGCCATCACCGTCACGAATGGTACAAACAAGTGGAAGCTGCGGTTGTTCTCATGTCATTAGACGTTAACAAGGCTTTGGAAACCGGAGAGATCCATGCTCGGTCAAGCGCAAGAGATAATACCTTCGCCGTCCTTCATTTCTTTGCCTGTTTTCATCAATTATATCTATTGTCCTACGGTGATAAATTGAAAATTACGTGACAAATTTTGGAATAAAAATTTTAGAGCAAGAATGTTCTCATTTATTTAAAAAAATACAGTTTTTAAGTTAAAAATACTTTTTTATTAACTTACACATCAGTGCAGTGCCAACTCAAGAAAATAATTCGTTAAATTTACATTAATTTAAGTTCTCCTTAAAGAACTTTTTACAATGTAAAGGTAACATTTTTATTTCCTATGTTAACATTCAGGTCTTAATCGATTTAAAAATAATATTAAAATTTATCAACGAAGAAATTATAACATCCTCCTCTTTCAAAGCCGTTATAAATTAGAAAATCCTCTCATTTCTAATTTCCTTTGACAAAAAAAAGTGTTACCAATTAATAGCAATTTTATTAATTCTTAAGACATCCACATAAAAATAACAAAGGAATCAATTTCGAAACTTTAGAAAAAAAATCTATCGTAACTTATAAATTGTTACTAAACCGTATTAAATTTAATTTTTATTTACCTTCCAGACGATATAACTTTTTTATTATTCATTGAATAGTGCCTTACCTGACGCCTTATCCGATCTGATGGTATGTAGAAATGAAGCCGTAGATTTTAAACGCACTATCCCTGTAAAAGCTTATTCACTCGTGGCTTGAAGACATCAAAATTGTACGTGCAAAGAAACATAGAAGTGGTAAGCTGTTCCAATCCGTAAATAAATATGTAAAATTTTAAAATATATTTTTAAACAAAAGCTTTAGCTTTTTATATTTCACACGATCTTTTTTATATCTTTACGTGGTAATATAAAAGTTTATACATAACAAGTATTGGGTACGTGTACATTCAATATTTGAATTTATTTATTTTGCAACCCATTTTATAAATTTGTAAAAAAGAAACTTAAGTTACTGAACCGAAATAAAGATTTTTTTTTTATTAATTTGAAGGTTATGCAATTTGTTAAAATAGGTTAAGTATTAACCTATTTTCCAGTAAAAAGCGAACATTTCAACATGTTCACATTAGTGAATACATGCACTTAGAAATCTTAAATTTCCGCCTCACAATCTTATGCAAAACCACCTAAGTTGTAGGTAGCCCGACCTGAAGTTCAAAAACAAAATGTTCCTTTATGAAATATCGTGATGAAGACTGATTCACTTACATATAATCAGACCAGACCAGCCTTATATTTACTATCACTTCTCCTGGGTTAACCAAAACTATGTGTTACGGATTCCTTCCAATTTGTTAATGACATTGAACAATATAAAATATCACAAAGTTACTTAAGCATTACCTAACATCTGATTTCCTAACGTGGAAAGACGAATTCTACATATAAGTTGACGGAGTCGCAATGGTTTACCTGTGTCTCCCATTGTCGCCATAAATTCATTCACTTCGAGACACGAAATCTTTATTCTGCTCCAGCCAAAATTTTGTTATAAAAACGGTATGTAGACTTATAAAAATAATGAATGAAATATCTGATTTTCTTAAAAACCTTAATTAACTTACTGAGATTAAATTCACTATAGAATTAGAGACAAGTAATTCTTTAGATTTTCTTGACATACTTATGAATTTAATCGTGACAATACTCTAGCACATACTAATAACAATATATTCACATACATAAATAAGTATCTCATTGGGAAATCACAAATCTATGTTACTAGGAGACGAGATGCAGCATGTAAAGCATGCTCTTAATGCCGCTGCCATCGTAAGAACCGATAGATGTTAACCAAAGTTGAAGGATAATCTTCAGTATTACCAAATGTTAAGGGAGTCCATTGAAGATGATTTCAATTAAAACCTCATACAAACCACATTAAAAAGACAACCAATTCTTAAGATCAAATAAGAGTATCATTCCTTTACAAACAATGGGTGTTTACAAACTTAATTTGAGCTGTAGCTTGTCATATATAGAATAAACGAAGTGGAGCATCGGTTCAGGGGCTAAAGAACAAAACTCAGATATACGTGGTTCGCAGTCAGCAATGTCTTTTAAATACAATATACAAGCAGAGACATAAAATTCGTTTCGACGAACCACAGAGCCCCTCATCAGGATAAATAGCAAGACTAATCTATAAGGCTATAGCAATTAAAAACATTCTAATTTCGAAAAAAAGGGTGGTTGTTAATTTTATCTAACCTCTGTGATCCCCTCATCAAATATATAAAATTCCTTATCCCTGACCACACTGCCAGACTCCGAGACACAATTTGCGTTCACCACGCATCCAAAGCCGAAGGCAACGCAATTGAAAAATCGTTGGTAGTTGATAATAAAAAACAAGACTAATTAATTGACAGACACGTTCATTCATCTTCTTGTTATAATGGTTACTGCAAATTCGGCAAAAGGAAACAGCTAAATTTAACGAAATAACGATATCGCAAAGTGGAACAGAAAAACGCAGCCTCATTATATGCTTACTTGGGAACGTCATAGATGTCATTATAAATATCACCGTTTCGTTTCCCCGCTGTCGGGTAAAAGGAATTCTAGTTAAATTATGGTAGTCAAAATGGCAACATTTGTTAAACAAGTTATAAAGTTATGGACTAAACGATCTTTAAAATATATAATATGTAGGTATGTTTTGTCGCTTTAAAAATTCTCGGGGTATATCGCTGTATGGTACAACATACTAATATAAATATTTACATAACAGGATATAAACATTCTTCTTCAATTAACATGTATATATATATAGTGTATCTTTTTGTTATAAAATTTTATATTGATCCCTGGTGTAGCTATACAAGTATGTGCGAAAAGCTATTAACTTAAAAGTAAGTTGAATTTGAGATCATTTTCTGAAATCGTTGTTAGGAAGTATGAGGGTTTAGAAAGTAACTTTAACGACTATCATGCGCCAACTTAAAGTGGAATAGAGACAGCATTTCCTCTTCAAAACTCGCATTTTAAAGCAAGCGAAATGAACTTACCAAGAATTTCTGGTATGAAAAAAAAAACTGTTTCTTATTTAATAAGTTGTTCATGAATATTATAATATTGTGTAGTTTAACAGAACGATATTATATTGCCTAAGTTCCTAATTGAAATTACGAGGAAACACAAACCATAATGTCTTGTTTCTCTGAAAATGCGGACTGTTATAGTCGCTGCCGACCCAGCGGAGTTTATGTAGACTAAGTAAGAGATACAAATCAAATCCAATCAAATTGTACTTTATTCAACTATTCAGGACTGTCAACTCTGAATTATTTATAATATCGATTTTACTTGGAATTAATTTTATTTACAATTTCGCCCTTACAATTTATTCACGTTCATTTCGGAAACAGCAGTTTTTACACAAAGTATGGAATTTTGTCTTTATAGTGCTCAGAACTTTGTAAGTTATTTAAAAATGTACGTTAATGCAGGGACATATATTTTATATATTAAAATAAAACGACATTTGGATACTATTGAAGAAATGCGTTTACAATACCATCAGATTTGACATTTATAAAAAATAATTGAATGATATGTCTTAAATCGATAACGTTTATATTTATAATATAAAAGTCCTAGCTTTCAACGCGGTCTCCAAAATTCCTATTGCTGTGGAATATGTGAGAGGGATTTCTAAGGTAGTAAAAAGTCGAATGCATAATTAATGTATGATTAAGAGCTTGATAATTTCCTATGAACTAGATAAACGATGTACGCAAGAGCGGTGAAACATCTTATGTAACAGGTTTAGAGGAACTAATGGAAGCGAACCGCAGGTTTGCCGTTGCGGCTGACGGGTTCCACCTCCAACACCACATCCGAACGGTGACATGTTCTTATTAAATGCTGAATTAATTGTCGTTACATAGTCTATGTTGCAAATTATTGCCATTATATAGTCTGTGATGCAAATTATTCAGGTAAATTGTTTAAATTGCAAGTTGTTATCGTCGTACAATTTTGTAACATAGTATAAAATTATTGGTTATAATTTAAAAGTAATAAATACATCACTAGATGTTACCTGTTTTATTAAACTTCTCTGTGAGTTTTAATGTCTCCACTTTTATACTGTAGTATCGATTTTAAAGTTTATTTACATCCCAATAAACCCTGTCGTTGATAAAGAACTATTTGTGCTGAATAATCATTTTAAGACTGGAATTATACAAGAGTAACCCCATAAAGTTCATATAAAGTAATTTCTGTAAATGCTGTATTTTCTTCATGTAATATCCGTATAATGTAATGTCGCTAGCAGCCACTGTGGTTTCACGTGACTGGCAGTTACATGCGCGAGTTTATTAAGTTACGAATAATTAGATACGAAACGGAGAGAAATCGAAATTATCAAATTACCCGTCATGCATACGAGATGCGATGTATCATATACATTATAATGGATTTCGCTTGAGACGCTTTACCTTTGCTAATAGAAAGATAGCAAACTATTTTATTTTAACCTCCTGATATAAATGAATATAAATCTGTACAAGTTTTAAAAAACGATTTTATGCTAAGTATAAATGAGATTTTGTTCATATAAATATATAAATAACAGCTTCTTAAATTTTAAAATTAATTAATGTTTGTTTATTTATTGGTTCTCAACGATTAATCTATTCAATCGAATGCTATGAAAAATTTTATATATACATAGATGGTATGAAGAATATGCCATAAGAATTACTCACGAATTCATGAAAAAAATTCTATCAAATGACACGACATTTAAAATCTATATTTTTAAGAAGGTTGATTTTTGAATATACTCAGTGATAAAGCCGACGTTTAGACAAATACGAAAATGAGAAGTGTTTAAAAACCACAACTCTACTACTATTTTAAAATTATAAAAGAATCCTTGTTACTTTATTCAAGATAAAATTCCCGAGGCACTATCTTTGTGCCAAATTTACCTACATCGCATTTTTATTTGGCTCGGTACTATTACTGTATATTTTATAATTATTTTAGGAAGATTCAATTTAATTTAACAAAAACGAAATTTATATACAGTAGGTAGGTAGCAGTGTTATATTTATGAATAATCAATACAGATCCTAAAATAAATAAACGATGTTACGGCTTTGTAACTGGACGTTGATAAATAAGACAGTTTTAAAGTTAAAACAATTAACAGAATATAAATAATTTTTTACTCTACTGAAACACTTGGAAACCGACTGTTTTAAGTTTGTTTAAATTAACACTAAAGTTAAGGTTATCATGAAAAACTCGTTTAGCAGAAAATTTTAGTTATTACCACCTTTTATGTTAATAATAACCTGTTAAAATGTTTTGTGGTTATTTGACCAAACCACGGTATATAAGGGGTCTTAAAACAAAAGTGATATTGTTTACCCACAAGCCCACGAACCGCGCTATATGAAATCTTACTGAAAAGATATATATGTACACATATGTATAGGTTAATAAATTAAAAATCACTTGTTATTCGGGCTCAGCGTATAATATATTTAATCTGTTTGTTAAATCTAAACGAGGCATTTACTAAAGGACCTTTAAAAAATATAATTGTTTGTCAAAATATTTACGTTCCATGATGAAAAATTAACAAAGCAATATGAAATGACACGTTAAATGACCGGCTTCCAAATTATACGTTCTTGTTATAATACGACCAAATTGAAGTTATAGCGTTATTACGACATGCTAGCTACGATGCACCACTTTATGCCTTGATCGTATAAATCCCTCGATACGTCACCTCTCAGCTAATGCGACCGAATTTTATATATCTTTGATTGCATAGATTTGGCACACAAAAAGCTTTTTTTCAGCTTACTGGGTGTAACCCGTAAAATCGTGTTGTCAATTCATTTGTATAAATTGTGTTCAAGTTGTAAGTGATGAAATGAGTACCTAATTTGTAATGTCATGAAAAAGCCGGGAGCTAAATTTTTGATCATATGAAAAAGAAATTTTAATTCGCCTTTTAATAAATACAATTAAGTAGTCGAAGGTGACGAAACAGATACTGTCACTATGGCTACAAAGAATCCGGGGGGAATTGGACATTTGAATTTCGACAATACAATAGATTAACAGTCCGTTAACCATTTGACGGACCTCTAGAGTAGGAATTAATATTAACGTCTTGTTAAGACATTTAAACAGGCATCAGTGCGTGGTGACGCTCGATACATCTAACTGTCCATCCTACACCTTAGCAAGACATCATTCATTTAACATTGTTTGGTGAAACTGGGTCTCAAACATCAAAATAGCATGGTTGAAATATAAGTAATTAAAAAACCATCAAATAGATGAATATAATTGAACATTAAAGAGTTATCATTATCAGCACGTTCGTACCTACTTGACTATTTTCACATTATTTCGTAAAACCTTAATGCGCATTAAAATGACTAGCAGAAACCAAAAAATATATAAATAAAGTGTTGTCAAATTAAAACAAATATATTGATATTTTTATTATAAAATATCAAACACAAATTAAGTTACAATAAAAAAAAAATCTTGGAGAACTGTTTGTTTAAGTTGGAAAATAACAAGTTGAGTTACGTTAACAAGTTCTTTTCCACTTTATAAGTAGAAACTTTATCATGTTTTATTTTATACTTACACAAAGTGTACTTCAATACTTGAGTGTATGCTTAATATGTTTTCTTTTAAAAAATAAATTTAGCTTTCAATAGAACCTATTCCTCTTATACTAAGTATTCTATGTATTTTAGTAAGCGCTCTTATTGTAAGCGATGCTGATAGTACAATTCACCTCAATATATTTAAGATAGAGATACGGTAAATACAATTAATTTATCCCCACTAAATCCTCTTTCCACTTACGCCACATAAGTAATAGACTCAAATAGAAGTTAATTTCCTCTCGAAGAGGAACGCCTCTCCGCGTTATCTTAAACCCCATCTGATTACTCGTCTGATAGGAGAGATTTAGAAATTATTTACCATCAAGAAGAAAATATTATTGTATTTTTTTTTGGCAAATCGAAATTATAAAACAAATAACGATTTAAAAGTTTAACTAACCTTATGATCAAATCTCAAGGTATCAATAAACATTTGATGTAAAAGTAAGCAAAGAAAATATAATCGCATCGAAGTTTATGAAACATGATATCGAGAACATTGTAATAATGTATCATAAATATAATATTATGTCATAGGTATTTATCACGTTATTTAACTTTGATTTTTCAACAAATCAATCTGAAATGAACAATCAAGAGATTTCGATGTATTATAATTTCCAAGTAAAATATCAACTTAACTGAAATTATTTCAATAATGAGTTGATTATTCCTAAATTTATTTAAAACTTTTTTTCAAATAACTATAAAAAAAAATATGAAGATAAAATATATTTCTACATTGTCTGAATTACATATATACTGTGTACGATCACTGTATTAGTAAAAATAAATGGATACAATAATCCGGTCTACGATAACCGTTATCATAGCCCAAAAAAAAGGACTCGATATTATACAGAATTTAGAAATTGTATTTTAATAGTAGACGTGTTTAGGAAATCGCATTCGTGTGGCTTAAATTATCCAGCAATAATTCGAAATGCAGTTATGTTATTGATAAATTCTAAATGCCAACACAGAACTTCAATATAGGTATATAATGTTATTAAGCTATCCTCAACGACGCCATTGTTTCCAGATATAGAATTCGGGATACTCCTAGCATGCACGATCCTATCTCGTATCGAAATCTTACACAATGATTGAGCTGGTCTACCGTATATTCACTGACTGTTGACTATGTATGCACGCTTGGAATTGGTGTGCATAAACGTCCCTAGATGAAGTATAGGCATAGAACTACTGCAGAATTACTCGGTAGATCGTCGATTGGGTAATTTTGGTATTTGGAAAGTTATTTTGATGTGTACGCCATTTATGTCTTCAAACTGCATTAGTTAAATAGAACTTTCGCTTAAAGAGACAGATATTATAAAAGATATATTTACAAAAATGCTAATAGTTGCTAATAGAAAGTTTAATTTATATTTTATATGTTATAGTTGTTTACTTCTTAAAGAACTTCTTTCATAAAAAAAAAATACTGAAACATCCGCATTTAGTAAGTATGCACTTTTGTCTCAAGGTTGGTTCACCACGTTTGAATATAGTTAAATTTATTGTTTTTGTTTTTAATAAGATTTTTACTAATTTTAAATTACAGCATCAATAAAATGTTCTAATATGATGACAATCAACTTACCTACGTATATGTTCGAGAAATAAATAACATTAATATTTGTCTATACATTCAATGAAAAATGGCTTTCTGTTTTGCAACCAAATAGTGAAGACATCACTTATAGTTAAATGTAACCTTCTTGTTACTGTTTTAGGAAATAAAATTATCTCTGTAATGTACCTGTCGCGCCGACAGCCTTTTCGTATCGAAAATATTCCTTTTCGTGTTTTCGTTCATTATAATTGTTTTCAAATTACCCACTTCACCGATGTTAATAATTTTATTAATACATCAGGTGATTAGTTTTTTCCAAGTACCCACAATTGTAATACAGAATTTACCATATAAAAGTCAAAGCATAATCGTACTGAATTCATTCTACATTGGTCGCTCTTAGGAGCCACAGTGGTAGAATCTCCGCTATACAATTCTTGACATTCATTGTAAGAATTTGTTAGCAATAAACAAGTATCATTTTGAGTAAAGACTATCTTTGCTTCAAAATGGAAGCCTGTCCATCGTCATCGGTACTTAACGCCCAGACTCGAAAGCCTTTTAAAGGACTAGGGTCTTGGCCAAGGTTCCACGAGGATCCCCTCGCTCTCACATCAGAAGTGGGATGTCTTACGCCACACTTTCAACCGCCGGATCGTCTACATGAAATCGCATGGTTCAACATACAACTCCGCACGTTTTTGAAGACTCGAGAACCGTTGCACCACAATTTTTGAGATGAAGACGTTGGGGCATCTTGTTTCCTATTGAGGAACCAGAATCTTTGAACGAGTAGGAAGTTCGGATGAAAGTAATTTCCTTTCTTCAAGAAGTTCGAAACATATGGCGAAGAGTTACCAACGACAAATTAAGTCAAAAAAATGCCGTTTGTGGAAGCTGCTATTGAAAATGCAGGTGACAAAAATTAAGAACGTAAGTACTCATTCCGTACCTAAACTGATTTTTGTAGCTGCCATTGCAAGATTAAAAAGTCGAGTTAACGATGGTTATCACAAGAAACCTCCCGTTTCACTTCAAACTATTATTAGATCTTATCATTTTATCATCGGATCGGGTTTATTTTGCTATAGATGCAAAACGACGTCACCCTTAGGATGCTACTGCAACAGTAATGTCAATTACTAAAGTTATTTCCTCGCAATAAGTGAATATAGCAGTCCTACATTCACCACTATGGTAAAAAAAGTTCAAAATTTATCTCTTACTGCCCTTTTTGATAGTGGTACTAGTTGTGCCGTTATTAGAGCATCTTTAAAAAAAAACCTTGGTCGTCATTTACTAACGAACTAGATGGAGTCGGTTCGGTTCTGGTCATATTCCTTTCGGATAATACTATAATCGGTTTATTTATGTTTTGTCAGCTCATGACCTTTCTGTTGAGATGTTCTTGGGAACAAATTTTTAGAAAAAAAAAAACTGGCCTCACAATTATTGTTACATATGGGGTTGGTATTTGTTTCGTTCTTAAAAATGATCCATTTAAAAACTTCAACGTAGTCATTCATAAATGTTGATATTGATTCAGACTTATAGACGTAATAAATAATACTGAATTGTTAATACCTTAGACGAAAATAAATCTTCGCTTGCTCTTTTTGGACATATGTTCGCCGATGACTTCGGTAGTTTTTCGATTAATATTGAGTGCTCTTTCTTCTAAAAAGTGTTGAATAACTCTGTTACGTAATTTCAAAAGGAAAAGTGCGTCCCAGCCGACAAAAAAAAATTTCCAGAACCATTAACCAAGAAATACAATTCAACGGTCTTGCAAGGAGTTTTAGAAAGTCTATTCCCAATTTCTGTATACATCATAACGCCTTGACCAAGAAAAGTATAATTGGAATTCGATTCACGAACAAGAGATGACTCGTAATATGATAATATAATTCCTAACGGCTGAGCCTGTTGTCTCCATATTTTAAGAAAACCCTTCTATAGAAACATATGTCGTGGCAAGCTCTCTTGGTAATGGGGCAGTACTCATTCAAGTCCTAAAACAAAAGACAGCACGCTGTCGGTTATAGGAGAATACGAACTACTGATGCTCTTCTTTCACGTATTCACCGTTGGTGAGATTTCCTTCATAATTTTGATTTTGGTGTTGAATATAAGAAATGTGATAGACTACAGAATGCTGAGTTCAGTCCGAATCTTGTCCATTTTAAAGAATCACTGGTGAATATTATTACCCTCGGGTCATAATATGGATGAAAATGTTTAAGTTTGTCAGTATCAAGACAACTCAGATTGCTTTCCATACCAAATCACTCTTCGGCATTTGAAGTCATCCGCGTGTACGTTGCTAGTAAACTTGGTATACCAAAAGAACTATAATCGTTGACAGGGGTAGTAAGTTGTTAGGAGAGGTTACAACTTTCTGTGATCGTTTTGGAATTAGTATTTACTCCGTATAGCCAGGTATTAGCCGAGCAAATGGATCAGTAAAGTGCTTCAATCCATCTTGAAAAATTGTTTCGTGTTGATCAAGAAATTGGTAACTTCTGAATGGCATATTGCATTGGACTTTAGCTAACGTTAAAATTTTACAAGTCATAAAACATTAGCATTTCTCCATTAACTTTACTGACACGACGTCATCATTGCTCCATTATCATCACTGCTCCATTAGAATATCTAAATTTTATAAACATAGATGGGAATATAACATTAGACCTAGGTCTTGGCGAACCCTAAGAGATTTAATAATAACCGTTATTTTTCTAAGCATGTTACAGGAAGAGGAAAACCACGAAAAATTGCTAAAAGCAACTAACCCACACGAACGGATGGCAGTGTCGCAGATTGATGAGTTTGATGACAACAAGCTTACGAATACCAACTGAAACAACATCTACT
This sequence comes from Danaus plexippus, assembly GCF_018135715.1. Taxonomy (NCBI): domain Eukaryota; kingdom Metazoa; phylum Arthropoda; class Insecta; order Lepidoptera; family Nymphalidae; genus Danaus; species Danaus plexippus. The sequence continues at coordinate 5,897,382 of NC_083547.1, forward strand.
AAATTCTCCAAAACTTTACAGGTTCTCTGACACGTACAGGATATGCGCATCTGAATCTACAAACTTCTACAAAACGATGGCATGACACGTGTAGTGTATGCACATCACATCTACAAAATTCTACAAAACGATGGCATGACACGTGTAGTGTATGCACATCACATCTACAAAATTCTACAAACCGATGTCATGACACATAGTGCATGCACATCACATCTACAAAATTCTACAAACCGATGGCATGACACGTGTAGTGTATGCACATCACATCTACAAGATTCTACAAACCGATGTCATGACACGTAGTGCATGCACATCATATCTACAAAATTCTACAAACCGATGGCATGACACGTGTAGTGTATGCACATCACACCTACATGATTCTACAAACCGATGTCATGACACGTAGTGCATGCACATCATATCTACAAAATTCTACAAACCGATGGCATGACACGTGTAGTGTATGCACATCACATCTACAAAATTCTACAAACCGATGTCATGACACATAGTGCATGAACATCACATCTACAAAATTCTACAAACCGATGGCATGACACGTGTAGTGTATGCACATCACACCTACAAGATTCTACAAACCGATAGCATGACACGTGTAGTGTATGCACATCACATCTACAAAATTCTACAAACCGATGGCATAACACGTATAGTGTATGCACATATAGACCTCTCCAAAATTCTAGTCGCATCCTTACATCGAAAATCGAAAGAAATTTCTAGAAATATTTAGATTTGATTTCGAAGTCACAATATATTATGAGAACTAGACGTTGGCGCTGAGCACGCACCAACCGTCAGTATGGCCGTGTCGCGCCGACAGCCTTTTCGTATCGAAAATATTCCTTTTCGTGTTTTCGTTCATTAAAATTGTTTTCAAATTACCCACTTCACCGATGTTAATAATTTTATTAATACATCAGGTGATTAGTTTTTTCCAAGTACCCACAATTGTAATACAGAATTTACCATATAAAAGTCAAAGCATAATCGTACTGAATTCATTCTACATTGGTCGCTCTTAGGAGCCACAGTGGTAGAATCTCCGCTATACAATTCTTGACATTCATTGTAAGAATTTGTTAGCAATAAACAAGTATCATTTTGAGTAAAGACTATCTTTGCTTCAAAATGGAAGCCTGTCCATCGTCATCGGTACTTAACGCCCAGACTCGAAAGCCTTTTAAAGGACTAGGGTCTTGGCCAAGGTTCCACGAGGATCCCCTCGCTCTCACATACCAAATGTAAGTAATCGAAAAACATGAATGAATAAACGGTTTGCGTCGTTGAATTAAATAAAAAGTTTGCAGATTTCAATCATAAAGCTTCGCACATAATAAGCATAAATGTAGTTCGAGGAACAGTATCAGTCTTGATTCTTAATGTTCAGCGTTACTTCCAGTAATGTCCTATAAAATGGCTGAAGCCAGTGTTTATAGTTTTCAAATACAAGTTGATACTTAAATGTTGCCATTGCATAATTACAATGGTTCAGTATTATAATTAATTATAATCAGTCATCAAAATAATTTTAAGGTTAGAGTATATATCGGCGCTATCAGCTTCAATGAAGGATGCAACATGAAAATAACTTAAGGCTGTCATCAATTATTATAACAACTTATTGGTCGTCGTTACTATTGTTAAAAGTAAAACGAAATCAAAGACTGTTTAAAAGGAGAATAGAACTATGTTTGAATTCTGGTATAAATATGACATCTGGACGCACGACAGCGAACTGCAGAGTTCAGCGAGTGCGGAGCATAAAGAATGTGATTATGAAGAACCTTCGAGAAATACAAGAACATTTAGAAAAATTGAAGTTTCATTTTAAAATATCTGGAACGTACTGAAACAAGTGACATTAGTGACGTCAACGAGGCTGGCGTCTCTCTCTGTTTAAACATTGAATTTGTAATAAATCCGATAAATATATAATTAGTACGGTACGGATGGCGCTACTTGTAACAGTGGTTTGATTAAAGAAAAACTTGAAAAACATCGTATTTAATTTGATCATGCAAACTTGTAGTAAAGGAACAGAAGTCACATTTCTTTGTCCTTTTTATTTTTACCAGAATAAAAAGAACTTTATTGTTAGAACTATCATTTTATTAATTCTCTTCTTTGGGACAATTCAAAAAAGAGACAACATTGAAATGTTTCGTAAAAAAGAACCCAAACTATATAATTTTTATTGAATAAATAACTAAATTTTCCTGGTATTATTGCATAGTCAACCTAAAAGTATAAAATAAAATTACAATTTACGGCTTATAAATGCGACGTACTATAATTACGTACTTTTACTTGCTTACCATATAATTTTGTGTTTATTTATTGCTATAGTATAATAAAAAGGGAATTCTTAATTTTGACACTACATACCTACTTGACTTTACGTTATTTTCTAGTTATTCATCAGTTTATTATCCTTCTATACTGTGAAATCTGTTTTAAAAAAAAATCGATCGTCAAACCAGCGCTGAAAACGGTGAACTTGATATTATTTTTCTGATAAAAAGATGCCGATCACGCTGCGGCGCAATGGGTCGAGTGGGATGTGCTTTGAAAGCAGACAGCATCTAAATAGTTTGCTTACTTTTGCCGCCACATTGAATGAATTAAGCGTCCAACAACCGATGAAGAAGTCAGTTTAAATCTATAGAGTATAAAAGATCCAAATATGATATAGAATATATATCTAAGTTTATCAAAATTAAATTCTCGTATTTCATTAATCATCATTCGCTGAGTACTCAAGGTTATAATTCGTCCAACAAATAAAAAAAATTGGCATAAAATTAAACGATTCCAGTGCGAATGAAGGCATGGCTTTAAAAAATGCATTAATCACAAATTAATTCTTGTGTTAACACTATCTTTAAAAAAAACTGTAATCGAATTGCAATAATACAAGTATGGTGAAATAAAAATTATAAAAATTCTTTATCTTACTAAAGCCAACGGACTTTAAATTTCATTTTGTAAATTTCAAAATAATAATAAGGTAGTCATCTCGAAGCTTTGTTCGTTTTATTCTTAACGTGTTAGAACTGTCCGGAAACTTAAACACGTTTTTTATTACTAATATATATTTTTTTTTTATTTCCGAACTAATACGCCACAATTCATTTTAATTTGGCAAAGTTTGAATTTTGGCCTTCGGGTGTCTTTTCTTGTAATTAAAATTTAAAATATTTAAATAATAGTTTGTAGTTGTTAAGGCTAAGTTTTAAGTTTCAGAACCATCAGCGGACATGAGAAATTTTGTCGCTACACATTTGTTATTTTGGTGACGAAATTTGTAAAGTTGATGTCTTGCAGACAAACTGCCAACTTTAATAATCACAAATTAATTAAAGTTAGCAAAACTAAATTATGCCAAAAATAATGCATAACGATAAATAGTTTATTTTTCCATTTCGTTATTAGAGTATTAAAATATTAATTCTTTAATACATCATTACCTAGCAATAGTGTAAGATGTTTTCAGATTTAATTCTCAATTAAAATTCATAGAAAGAATTTAATATAATCGTTTATACACAGAAAGTAAATATTTCTCTTTAGTTTAGTTAATTTTTTTATTTTTAATTACTCCCAACATTTACAACAATTCTCCCTACTGGTAACCTAATCATGGAGACTTATCTCACATCATGTTTGTCTTCAATTCTTCAGAATCTTTTTGTTACCATTCTCTTTTCTATGTTCATTATAAGCTTGACACATGTACATCCACATAAAATACTTTTACACCTTACCGATTTTACATGTATTGATGTGTATTGGAAGCCCAATTGCTCTTAATTTTTTTCATATACATATTTATATTCTATATCATGTATTATCAGTATTCATTACAAAATCATTATCAGTATTCCTTTGCTGTTATGATACTAAGGGATATAGAATTATGAGATATAATTATTTCATATGCAAGATCTAGACAAAGGAATATTTTCAGTGTGTTAGAAAAAACTTCCCCATAATATTTTTGAACACACATACTACTGAAAGTGGGTTAGCTCTTAGTTAATATAAAATTAGACTTCTATTGTTTAAACTATTTATTATAATCTTTATATTTGGTATTTTTGAGGTAATAAAAAAATATGTCTATGATAAACTCGAGATTGTCAATTAAAACAACGAGTAAGCTTAACTTAATGTTTATTCTTGGCTAGCATCAACATTCTCAGTTTGCAAGCCCTTGATGGATGCAACGGGTACATATGTCACTAGGGTGAACAGTTTGTGTGCCGAGTCCTCATCGTCATTACGTCTGCGGGAGAGCCTTACACGCACTCTGAAGGGAACATTCCTGAAATTAAAAACAATCATTAGTTAATTTCTTAATACATTAGTTAATAATATAGTGACCCTAAATCAGACTCCAACCAAATGATTGTAAGTCCACTGCCTTACAACACCGCTTAAGCCAATATGCAGTTGCTAACCGAAGAAAAGGTTAAGTCATGTTAATCTGCTCACATTTTTCTTCGTAATTTCATAAAAAATCGTAATTAAAACTTAATTAAGTGTAATACAAAATTGCACCAGTTAAATATTTATAATTTAAACGATCCTCGGTAATTGTTATAACATTAAAATTTTTATCACATTTTAGTAGACCCAACACAATCTTCATAAAGTGGCTACCAAATTGTAACTATAAGCCAAGTCTGAATACTTTTGTGGGAATTTAAAATATTTAGCTAGAACATCTTTTATAAAATTTTAATATCTTTATGAATCTGTCTACCTCTATAGTTGTTATTAAATGTGTACAAATATATAAACATTATTTTCTAAATTTTTACCAAATCAGTACATTACTCTTTTAGACTCGCAACAACCAAAAAATTAAACAATGGGTTTGCTCGAGATTGATAGATATTTCTACTTTGAGACACTCACTCATTTGCATGACATTGATACAGTAATTTACTTTTCAAAGACATAAAATTGAATAACAACTTAATGGTTTTCTAATTTTCATCTTATTTTAGAAATGTCTGAAATGAGTGTAGAGGTAATTACATTTCCCAAGAAGTTTCTTTGTCATATACTGAAATTCAAAAAAGTTCATTCAGCTCTTCTGAATTTCATCACAAGAAATAAATCTAGAAGTAGTCTTAACAGAACAGACCGACAATCTCGGCAATAATCACAATATATATATTACATGAGGACAAGCTCTAGAAATTACTAACAATAATTTATTTTATAGGTTAACTAAAGTTTGGATCTTTTGTTTTGTATTTTAAAGTTTAAAATACCATAATGACAATCATTACAAGATAAAGTTATTAAATAATGATACTTCTATTTACCTTACACCTTTGGACCACAGGAATTTGTTTAACCTGGTGTCAACACGAACGTCTGGGGTACCCATTTGTTTTTCGGCGAATTTACGGATTTCCTTGATAGCACGGGGAGCGCGTTTCTTAAAACCAACTCCATGTAGCCGTTTGTGTAAATTAACAGTGTATTCCCGCGTCACGACTTCATTGATCGCGGATTTACCTTTTCTCTCTCCTTTAGGTTTAGCCATTGCGATCTGGAATAATAAACTAAAAGGTCAAAATAAATATTTTCCCACATTTTTAATATATCGAAGCACTTTAATTTAATCGAATATTCAACATAAATCACTGTTATAATATAGATTTTTCAGGATTTAAAACATAACACACCTCAGCTAACACTTGCCGAATCAAAAAGAGTTGTCGCTTGTCATATGTCAACTGTCAATTTTTACTGTCTAAAAAGCTACCAATAAAATTAATTAAGTGGGTTTTTATTTTAATTTCCTTTTTAATATATGATTGGAGTTAAATTTATTTTTAATTTTTTTACCTCTTCAATTTAACAAAAGCCCTATATTTTGAATGTCAATCAAATGAATTTTTACTAATTTGACGTGAACTTCTTATTATGAGATGTTTCAAGATGATTGTTACTACAAAATATTAGAACGCCTCCTTACCAGCTCAGATATAGGTTGGAACATCGATTGAGTTTAAATCTTGTTAGATAAGTAACATCACAAGGAAATGAAGTCTATATATTTCGCCTAAACGGTAACGTTTACTTTTCTGATTTTTCTGATTTTTACTGAATTTGCAAATTAACTGCTAAATTTCTTTTCCCCATACCATCCTGGTATCTTTTTCAGAAGGTACATTTAAACCTCTTAAATCGTAGCATTATTAAGGAAATATTATTGTTTTAAAATTCATGACTTAAAGTCTAAATCGTAAAGTTCAGAAAATGATAACCTGTAAAAGATGTATTATTTAGGTAGAGATAAGGTTCTTCTTCTCCTTTGATGACTTCTATTACAACTGTTACAATTTTTATAGAAGATTAATTTTGTTTTATAGTCTATTTCCTCAGTGAAAACTAAAATGACAAGAGCTGTCAAATTTATCAAAACATTAAACACGTTGTTTTGAAATTATTAGGAGAAGAGAATTAAAATAAGCTCCCAATTGTATTAAAGACTATTTGCATTAATTATTATTAAAATGTCAGAAATATATAAGTATGTTTTGACAAACATATTCTATTATGACAATATTGTAATACTCTTCTCAATTTATGTTAAAACTTTTAATTTCAGACTTATACATCCAGGTAAATTTTTTAATGACTATATCTCCCGAGACATTCGTCCAGATGGTAGAAAATTTAATGACCAACGTAATATAAAACTTAATGTTAATGCTATTAAGACAGCCGATGCATCAGCAGTCGTAAAATGTGGAAATACCACCGTTGTTTGTGGCATAAAATTGGTTTGTACTCAGGTTTTTAAATGACTTGACGATAAAGTTTACGTTATGATTATATATATGTCTCCTCAAGTTCTATTTCTTATAATATAGTAAGTTATTCTTTGTAGGAATTAGCAAAACCTAAAGCAGAAGAACCAGATTTAGGCTTTTTAATAACCAATGTAGAGCTTCTTCCATTATGTTCATCAAAATTCCGTCCTGGACCTCCCTCAGACCATGCTCAAGTTGTCAGCAATGTTGTATCAGATATAGTTGCGAACTCTAAATGTATAGACATGAAAGATTTATGCATAGTGCCGGACAAACTCTCATGGGTGTTATATTGTGATATGGTTTGCTTGGACTATGACGGCAGTGTTGTTGATGCCTGCTTAATAACACTCATGAGCAGCCTCAAAACATGTATGATTATTTTTATTTTCAGTTTTGTAATTTTAGTGTTAAATAAAACTAATGAATACTTGCAATAGTCTTAGATATATTTGATTTTAGTGTTGTTCGAAATCATGACTTTACTGCCCCATACATTTTTTTTTTTTAATTTAATTTGTAATGTTTTTAGTGTTCCTACCCTCTGTGTCTTATGATGTTGAGACGGAAGAAATAAAAGTTGATACTGCCATTAAGACACCTTTACCTGTGCATGGTTTACCCATTGCTACAAGTTTTGCTGTTTACCAACAATTATCAAGGTATTTGAAACTACAGCGCACACAAAACATTAAATTGTCTAAAAAAATATATTAATTGTTTTTTTTTTTTATTACAGAAGCGTTACATTAACAGACCCAACAGCATATGAGGAGGAGATGTGTGGTGGCGTTGGTGCCAACCTTATAGCTTGTTGGAATAAAGGACAACTTTGTGGAGTATTTAAATTTGGTGGCAGTAATCTTTCAACAGAAAATGAAAAAGAAACTTTAGCCCTTGCAAAGCAAAAGAGCAAACTAGTTGAAAAGGTTATATATCTCTGTATAGAAAATAAGTCATGATTAAAAAGTTATGTTGAATATTTTGTTTTATTTTTTACCAAAATTTTAAGATAGATCATAGTCATTTATAACAGTAGCTATCAATTGTTTCATATAGTAGGTAAAATGATTTGGTTCAGTACTGTAGTCTCTTAGTGTGTAGTATAACATTAAAGTGTTTATAAAGTTATTGATGAATTTATAAATTATACATAAAAAATTAAAATATATTTTATCGAAACTATATTTTTAAACTACAATCATTCAAAGGATATCTGAGATATTTCATTAAAAGAAACAAATAAGTTTAGTATTTTTTTTAAATATCAGTTTTCGAATACTATAAATATATTTGTGGTCACAAAATAAATAGTGTGTTATTAAATATAGGAAATAATAAAAGGAATTCCTTGTGTAGTGTTATACGACATTTATAAAAAATATTACCAGGCTTTCAAAGTAGTGATTTAAAGTTTTATATTATAAACAAATTAATTTTAGAAATTTAATTACATACCGGTGTAAAAATATTTATGATTAATACGTTTTTTGAAGCTTAAAGATGGAAGGCAGAATCGTAAGTAGCAACACAAATTTATAATTTTGTTTTTGACATTAATGATTTAACTCATCAGAAATTGGTAACATTAGCTCAAAATGTCACCACGTCTCAAAATATCAAAATATGTTATTGAGGTAAAACTTTTATCTTTTTATTTAATAATTTTGTTTTTCATTCGGCTTTTAAGAGTTAACACTAGAAGAAAAGTCACATATAATTTATCTTAATTTCTGTGACCATTAATAGAAATTTTATACGTCATCACTGCAGTGCGTGCATTCATCTTTATAAGTTAAAAAATAATAATTATTACTTGAAAAATTATGTTCTTTTTAGAGATTATCCAAGATCGACACGAACGAAACTACAGGATGCCTTTACGGCCTCATGTACGACAGCACATTGCTGGTTGTTGGGCTAAGTTTAGAGTTTTTTGAGGATGAGAAAAACACATATCGGCAACTACTTCTTCATTTACCTGCTGAAATTGAGTTGTGCGGTGTTGTTAAGTTCACTGGTTCACTATCTATAGAATCTAAACCGAAAGAAATACTCCAGGTACAATTAAAAAAATTTCAATATGTTTATAGATGTTAGAAAGACTTAAATAAAATTAATAATAGGTTTCTTCTTTAGAATGTGGATATAACTGATAATCCTCTGTTTATCATTATAAATAATGAAAAAGATATAAAGGCACATTTCCTCGTACATGATAAATTTGAAGAAACACCATTTGAAGTTCTTCAACCAGAAGATCTCTGGAAACAGTTCACTTATGTACGCTTAAACACAATTTTACCATTAACATGCGAAGCCACTATGACCGGTGTGAAAAATATTATGCAAAATAAGAGAAAGAAGGTAAAATAAGTTTATATTATAAGAATTTTAAGAATTATATGTTTATTTAAATTAATTATGTAATCTGAAAAATATGGAAACATTTTCTACTATTACTTTAGGCTAAACTTTAGTGTATCTTAATAAGATTAATAATGGTCATAGTATTTATATTCTTATTCACAGATAGCATCAGGACAGGTATCTTTCCACATAGATGGATCATCAGTATATTTATTTGGAGTAGACTCTGATGTTGGAGTCACAGGTACTAGTGTTGATACTGATATTGGAGAGTTGATCGACTCTCTGAATCCTGAACAGTCCTCTAAGAAGAAGAAGAATATTATAAACAAAGTTGTTAGTATATTGAGCTCTACACTTAGTAGAAATTTCATTATATATTATGAAATTTTTGTTATAACCTTAACAAGATATCTTGTGTTTTTTGATACAGTATTATGCTCATATATGAGGAAAACTACTTAAGTAGCGATAGGCATTAATACTACCTTTTGTCTCACCTGGTTTCATGCTTCTTTGATTTTCCTGTATTTTATTCTGTGGATTGATATTCAATAATATATTTATTAAAACTGAATATGAATCTTTATATTTTTTAGGAAGTAATGCCAGTTAATTTAGTTATGAAGGCTACAAAGGATATGTTTTCGGACAAATTAGTTAAAACAGCTGTTAAAATGATGACCACACAGAGGAAACGTAAGTTCTGAATTATGTTAGAAAGTTTTATACAAATATTTAATCATCGTAGGTTCAATTTTGTCTTTTAGCTGAATATGATATTCCATGACATAAAAGTAAAAAAAAATTATTATTTACTATAGATATATTGTTTATAGCTCAGAATCTACTTATGTATATAGGGTAGCAACCAGAGGTTCCAGGAACACTATGAAACTTACTTACATGTATATTATAATAAAAGTTACATAACCTATTCCTAAGACTACATGATTGCCCCGATGTTAGGATAGCAATCCCATACCATAGCTTGTTTGGTATCAGGAATCTTCTGGTGCACACGGCTTGGTGTTCGTTCCGCGGAGTCAGCGGTATCACTCGTTATATGATATTTTATCCATACAACGATGTTGCCCGGCGATTTTCATTTATTTCATAATATGTAGCGCATATGTAACAATCTAGAAAGCTCCAAATATTGTGTAAAACTATATATTTTTTAAGAAATCTTGAGTTGAAATGTGTGATTTTTTGATCATGTCATGTATTTAATTATGTGTGATTTGTTTAACCTCTATACCAATTTTATATTTATATTTTTTATATTTTCCAGCTGCATTTTGTATAAGTATGCCGCTAAGAGTGGACACATTGGCTCTTGTACATAGAAATACTAAATTATCAGAACTGTACAATGTGTTAGTTGAAGCTACTTGTCGCTCTCTAAAACTATTGGAAAGTGTTCTGTTGGAGCAATTAGGTGAGTAACCATTTTGTCGATAATAATATTTAAAGAACTTAATGCTAATAATTCTGTATTTTATTTTATATCTGTTAACGAGTGCAGTTCTCCAGACAAAATCTTTAAAATTATTAAGAATAAATATTTTTATTACTAATTTTGAAGCTTCCTGAATTAAAACTACATACCATCAAATTATAGATAATATATATAATAATAAATTGTATTTTTTATTATTGTTTAGGTCAAGAAGGTATTGGAGATGGAGCTGGTTTACGTCTGCCGGAAACATTCCATTATTTGCCCCAAGAACTGGGACACTTTATCACCAGAGTCGTGCCAAAGGATATTCCAGATGAGAGCATGGGTAAATATCAAATACATTTAAATAAAGTACTTAATATAATTTATGAGCTATAAAAGGTCATATATCCATATATCCATATAATTTTTAGTATTAAAATTCATAATATTTTACTTGTCAATTGTTGGAAAATTAATGGTGTCCAAACCTACATATATTCTGCCATACATAAAATTCTAGTACATATAATAATTATTATTATTAATCATAAAAATTGCAGAGAAGGAAAGGCGCATACTCCATGAGCAACTGGGTTTATCTGTACAAAGGCCTATATTTAGACGGGGAAATGCTTATAATTTCATTATAAGTAAGCTTGTTAATCCACATGAAGCGATAACTGTACATTCTTTGAAGCCTGACGTTCGAGTGGCCTCGGTCAGAGGAAGATACATCTACTATCATTACATGCAAGATAACTTCAATGATGACGGCTGGGGTTGTGCTTATCGTTCTATGCAGACTATATTTTCTTGGTTTAGGTAAGATCTAACTCTAAATACAATCCTGTATCTAAAATTAGTATTTTATTTGTCGTTTTCAACAAATGATTCCTATGTTTTTTATGTTAAGATTTAAGTAATGACATTTTAACTTTCATCTTACAAAATAATATTCACATGTAGTTGTAAAGCATTTAATTTTATATTGTATATAAATTTTTATTATTTCATAGGTTCCAAGGTTACACATCAGTTGAAGTACCCACACATAGAGAAATCCAACAGTGCCTTGTTAATATTGGTGATAAGCCTACATCATTTTTGGGTTCCAAGCAATGGATAGGTTCTACAGAAGTGATGTTTTGTTTGGAGACCCTTTTAGGTGTGCAATCAAGGATTATTTTTGCTAACACTGGATCAGAACTGCTCAATTACACCCCAGAGCTTGTTCATCATTTTGAGAAACATGGAAGCCCTATAATGATAGGTGAGATAATTTTATGTATATATATAAATTAAAAAAAAAACACTAGCAATGTAATGAAGTCTCAACCTTGGACACCGAGGGGAACGCGGGCGGTAGGCGTGTTTTATATAGGTGTCTGTCTGTCCTCTAACTTGTTTTGCAACCTTTTCCTTGTCTTCCAGTTATTTTTCTTTACTTAAACTCGCTCTTTTCTATTTGGAGCAGATGATATACTAAAATAAATAAGAATAAATGAAAAAGGGATATCATTTAAATTGGTTATAACCTAGTTATCTAGAAACAAACAACACATATTATATAGTAACATAGTAAACAATTACAGGCGGAGGAGTATTAGCACATACAATTATCGGGGTGGAATACAACAATATAACAAATGAAACGAGATACCTTATCCTGGACCCACACTATACAGGTGTTGACGATATCAACACTGTTATAAGCAAAGGCTGGTGCGGTTGGAAGAATTCAGACTTTTGGAACAAAACTGCTCACTATAATCTATGTTTGCCACAAACAAAACCATCTATATGATTAATTGATCATACCTTTGCATTTAGGAGTTGTGGAATTGGTGTATGGGCTAGGTTATGCTCAAAATATAATAACTGTGATAGCATTTCCAGTTTTCTTTTTTTTTTTTTATGTCGAAACGCTAGTGTTGTCACTAATATGTTGAAGCATTATCTCTTGTTTGTCAATAATTTATTTAGAGTCAAATAAAATGTGCCCGCTAAGACATTTCCTAAGTCAGTTCACTTGCAGCATTTATTCGAATGTGTTAAGACTGGTTTGGTTGTGTATCGAAAGCTGATTTCAATGTTCTATTTTACTAATTTATGTGTAAGTATATTTAAAACTATGGAATTACCAATATTCGTAATAAAATGAATGCTCTTACATTTTTTTATAGTACACTAACGCCATCTGCCTTCATTGTAGTATTGACACAATCTTGAATGTTATATTTTGTATCAATTAAACTTATGATTTTATAAACTGTCTATTTATTTCACATATCATAAATAAAACATATATAGTGTTATTTTTTATTTAAATGTCTAATGGATAAACAAGATTTATGGCTTAATTACACTTAACTCTGTAAAGCTATATACAAATAAATCACAGAGAATAACAATGCAAATGTAAGTCGTTCGAGAAATGTTTACATCTTAAAGCCCATGTCTAAAATTTTGTTTAACAGTAATAATAAGGTTTTATAGTTATTGTCTAACAATGTGAGTGGGTTAATCTTAATATTTTATATTTACCAATACATAAATATGGACTATATTATGCCCTTTCAATATTAGGTTTTATAGTCTTTAAACTAAATAATGTTTGTTTTGGACAAGAAGCTATGTGGTTACATGGCAAAAAAAAAGAATTCGTAAAATTTACTTGAGGAAATATTAGAATTTTTTTTTAACTTATAAATTAATTTCAATTAATCCATATTTATCTGATTATGAGATTGATAATATTTGAAAACAAAATTTACCCTTTAAGTTGTTTTAAATCACATAGCTGTATATGATCATTGAACTGGTAACAATAACAGTTTTATTAACAAACTATACTGTCTATGCCTAAGTTTATATAGATGCAAACAAAAATCTGACGTTTAAAGAATTTCGAGATCGCAGTGTCGTATTTGTGGAAACTTTTTCTGAAAAATAAAATAATGAAGTATATGAGACGAATTAAATACAATTAATATTCTAAATTATTACACAAGGGCAATTGAAGAAGCGTCTGGTTTTTGTGATATATCAGTAGAAGTAAAGATAATTCTTACCCGTAATTTTAATTCTATCCTATCAATTTCACCTCCGAGCATGTCAACTATGTTCTCTCCATGTTTCAGGAGGAATGCCTCCACATGATCTATTGTATCAATTTTCTTTATATCCTAATGGAACATAAGTTTGCATTAGAGACATTTGTAATTAAAATGTCTGGACTTTTACTCGCTAGTTAAATTTCTACATTACCTCTAATAATACATTTAAATCGTGTTTTTCCAAATAGGATCTGGTGAGAGCTCTGCCATCAAAGTCTACTTCAGCCTAAAACATTAAATTGCATGGTAAAATTGTAGCCAAAATTAAATAATATACATTTTTTGTTCAACAAACCTTATATCTAATAAGATTACTTCCTATATCTATACCCTTGACATCATGAATGGCTCTGATCATGAAATCTCTTTCAAGGACACTGTTGATTTCATCTAACTGCTCCTGTGGGATTGATCTGAAACAAGTAAAGTTCCTCATTTATTTGAAGATAGAGAACAAAATCCATTTCCAAAACAAACAATTGGAAATCACAATGCCATCACCATGTAACTATAAGTTTCATGAATAAATATAAACTCATTTCAATATCATTAAACTTTTTACGCCATTTCATGTAAAGGATGTATAGACGGAGGAAATTAGATTCAAATTTTTACATTATTTCATATAAAGATTTATAGACGCAGAATAATATGCCACGCAACACACAACCACAGGTCCCCACAGACCTGCCGACCAGAGCTCCTACGTTGCTCAGTATAATGAAAGAGGCGACTCCACCCAGCAGTGTGCCAACCAGTAGACAGCCAATGGCGTCCGGCAGCGGGCTGCCCGTGTACTGTGCGATGGCCATACAAGTGCCGGCGACCACCACCCCCGCCACCGCCGCCGTATCCTCGAACAGCACCACGTTCACAGAAGGATCTGAACTTCTCATCACTGGAATCACATAAATTTGTCTTCCTTGATGATTTATACTACTGAGTTGGTATATATCTGCAATGGTGACATATAAACTCGGTCTCCACGTTGGAAACAAGTTGAAAATTCTTTTGTCTTTAAGGTGTTATACTTAATATAAAAAAGACAACAGCATGAATTTCATTCAAGAGTGACTTTTTATGAGTATACAGAAAGGAAAAGATATATGATACAAAATGTACGCAACTACCCTCTAAAACGAGTAACCTATTGATAATAAGTAGCAGACGGGAAAAAGGTGGTGATGATCACTGATGAGCACAATATTATATAATTTCTAGGTACATGTACTATAAGATGGATAACCTTTATAGAAAACCGAAACCCTTATGAAGCCTTAAAATATTTTCATAATCGACATGTCTTGGAATCAAGAATAAAGCAAATACCTTATTGCTTTGATCTAGATAACATTTTTAACTCACCATATTCATACAAACTCATATGAGCTTCTTTAGCTCCTTTTCGAATCGCACTCAGGGCAACCATAAGTGTCGCACCCTCGGAAACAACAGCTCCGCCGAGCACGAAGTATGCCTAAAACGAAAACTAATTGAATTCTCTTTAACAAAATTTATATAAAACCCAAAAAAAATATTGTATCACTTGCCCAATAGAAGTCATGTAGGGGCTGTGGGTCGAGTATACCAGTGACTCCGTGATAGAATGAGAGACCACATCCAACACAGAATATACCAACTCCGGATATCAATGAAGAGACATACCTCATGTTGGTGTAACCATAGGGATGATCAGGATCAGCGATCTTAAATTATAAATCACAATACTGTGATAAAAAATAATATTCTAAATAATAATTAAAAGTAAATGAGTAAACAAAATGTATCTCATAAATTAAGTCATACAAAAATCTTATCGCCTCCACACAACCCTATTTTAATAGGATAAAAAAAAATGAAGTATAATATAATTTTAAATTTACTAACATCCAATAAAAATATTAATTAATATATTATAAAAACATTATACAAACGACTAGACATACATATGAGAGATACGGCAAGCGAGTATATTATATAGAAAGGTTATGATTTAAATCCTAAGAATTTTTTTCTTAGGACTCTTGACCATAATAAGTGATGAAATTTTTTAACAAATTTTACAGACAATTAATTAATTTTAAATCAAACAACTACCATATGGCTGAGTTAAAAAGGTCCATTAAAATATTCACAACTTTTTTAGCTTCCCAATTAATAAAATATGTAATACTATGAGGGCTAATTCTTATTTTATATAAAATATCAAAGCTCAAGTTTAAAACATGTTGCCAGGTATAGACATACTTCTATTGTATTTTACAGAAGGGTTTCAAAACACACATCATTTATATGTAAATAATATATGAATAAATAACATTGAAACATGCATAATTTATAGATTTTAACCCGAGGATTTTAAATCATTAATTTTAAATTTTATTCAAATCCTACAAATTTATTCCTTTATATCATTATTAAAATACTCATCGCATCATAGGTAATGGAAGAATTTGTTTTTTTTTTCTTCACTTACTTGCACTGACTTGTGTATTCCATAAGCAAGAATCAGTTGATTGACGGTATCGGCTAAAGAGTGTATGCACTCAGAGAAAAGGCTATGGGATCCTGTATACAGCCAGGCACAAAGTTTGAACAGGAAGTTACAGCCATTGCTAAAAAAAAAAATAAACACATTCATTATAAAGCATTCATTAAAGAAGCATTATATCTTTAATGAAACTTACATTCCAATAGCTGTCAATACAACTCTACCAGATACAGTTTTTAATCCCATCTCTTCGACACCATGTTTTAAACGTTTATGTCCCATTTCTCTTCTGTAATTCCTAAGTCTTCTTTTTACAGTGAATACATCTAAATAAATTGATGTATGAAAATGGAATAATGTTTGTATCAAATAAAAAACCCATTCAAGAGTTTAAATAATTCTTATTTTCATTACCTTGTTCATATCTCCGTCGGTCCAATTCTCTTCTGAGAAGCTCTTTGTCCAATGATTCTTTTGAACCCCATACCTTAAACATATTTTGAATGTTCATTGCATCAGAGAAATTTTTTTTTTCAATAATTAAGAAAAAGTTATCATAAGTTGAAAAAATAAAACATTGTAATTTTTCTTTTTGTAGATTGGGTGCAAAAATTACTGTATTCCTGAAAGATTTTAAAATGTTACTAGAATCTTATGTTCTTATAATATTACCTCAATAGCTTTAGCTTCAACATCCTTCCTATAATGAACAGTTATTGGTGGTTCAGACTCATAAGGCGATCGTCTTAAAACTTTTGGCAATGTCTCTAAATCAGTTTGCTTTAATAAATATTCTGTCATGGCTCTCATCGGAGTTATAAAGTTACGTTCTGTATACGATGCCGAAAAATCAATAAGCAATCTTTTCTTTTCTGAAAAAAAAATTCACATTATATTTACTTTACTACACAGTTGAAGTGTCGAAATGCTATGTTGTTCATTAACTTACTTGGAGGAATAACAGACTGTTTTGTATCTGATTCCTGTTTTGATTTTTCTATAGTTACTTTAGTGACTGTATTATTGGCGTCTGTTTCTGTTTTAACAATAATGTTATCCAAAGTCTTCTGTTTTTGTAAATTTTTATCTTTATCGTCACCAACAGCAAGTGAGGCACTATTTTTCGTATTTTTATCATAGCAATATGAAGATGTATGTAGACATCTATATAATTTCGTATTTGGATACCTTACGAAATTTCTCTCGCTACGTAAAATGTAATAAGCTCTTACATTCACCAAATTATAAGTTTTAAATTGAGAGTAATGTATCCCAAGTTTTCTACAAAGGGAAGAGGCGACCGACGGCAACATGATCATTTTTATAAATAAATATTGTAAGAAAGTATTAGAATTCGAATAATACTTATTTCAAAAGATCTAAACAATGATAGAGTTCATATTTGTAAGTGATATACTTAGCACTCGATGATTTGTGAAATAAGGATTTATTATATGAAATACTTTATTTAAGTAAATAAATCTATTTCCAGAATTTTAAGTTTTTGTACAAGTAATAACTATCAGGCTTGTGTGATTTGTCTGTTATCTATTTTGTCAAAAATGTCAAGCCGACATAAATGTCATAAATGATTACCATAATTACGATATAAAACACTGGAATACCTAGACTTAAATCTTTAGACCAGGAGACAAGATGTTTGTATAATATTATGAAAATATTGTAATTTATTTATTATAATAATATATTAAGTAAAGCATAAAAATAATAATGTTATTTAATAAAACCGTACAATGCAGAGAATCAAATGATTAAAAATGATTTATACAGTTATGGATAATTAATAGATTATTTTTTTTTTTAAATCTAGTGCCTTAATTTGCTAGATTTCACTGCAAGTTTTTTGATTAAAAATATGGAAAGGACGCTTATTCTGACAGTTGACAAAAACCGCGCAATGTGGTCATTATTTCATTAGTCATTACTCAATAAATAATCATTATTAATAACTTTCCATGTAAGCTCTATGTAGACAATTCATCATTGGTTAATTAAATCTTACTTCCCTTCACACCGCTTGAATTTGATCATTGTGACGGTACACTTGCCTTGTTAATTGTTTAGTCAAATTAGCTCTTTCCGTGAGTTAGAAATTGAACATGCCAGCTAGCAGCATTAATTTGTACCATATGCAAGACGCCAAGAATAATTTCAACACAATGCAACTAGCTCCAGTTTGCGCTGACGCTGATGTATTAATGGGCCAATGCCAGAATTATCACGTATCAACTAATTGTTATTACGGTTTTCATGGTCAGAAAAGCGTTGAAAATATGCAAGATAATTATGATTGCGAAATGACTGAAGTGGATTCTAAAACTTCGAATGCCACAACAGCGTCACGGCAAAACAACTCAAGAAAAAGAAGTGCAGAGGATTCCGAATATCCGCAAACAAAACGCCTGCGTGAAGGTAAGATTTTGAAGAATTTTTCTATTGAAACTTTATTGAATTTATTGTAAAATAAGTCTGATTCAATAAAGTATCAATAAAATGTAAGAATTTTATATTTTTCTAATGGTATTTTGTTATGATTTACATATACCATTGGATAAGCTTGCAATACAATGCAGCAGGGATATTGATTACTTGAATGTGCTATAATCACAATAAAATAATTCTCTTATATGTGTTGATATTTGTTGCAGTTTCAAATTATAATCTCATTTTAATTATGTTAACTTTACTAATATTTATAGATAAAAGACCTGTTGCATTGCTGTGTTTAATATTAAGTTCAATAAAAATAAAGTTAGAGTACTTATCTTGATAATTATTTTTATTAAGTACCTAACTGTTTTAGTTAAACTTTGGATTATTTTAATAGATCGGTTAAATATGTAAAGATAAAATTTTTTAAGTGATATATTGAATCATTAAAAAAGAAGTGTAAATGTTTTGCTTGGAAAATTTTATCTGTTAACAAACATCTTGGTTGTTAACCTTTAAAACGTTTGTATATTTAATGTGTATATTAGGTCACATTTTATTAACAAATGAGCCGTCAGTCATAACTGTAATATATAGCTTTAGTTTTACAAATTAAAACTTGCTAAGTATTATTGCAAGGAAATTAAATTAATGATAGATCAAAGTCTCCAAAGAACATAAACACGATTATAATCAAAAAATAATATATTTTATTACTCATATAAATTAAGAATAGTCTAATTGAGGGTAAGCACAAAATTATTTAAAACTATGAAGGCAACAAAGTTGTATATGTCATAGTAATTAAAAATAAAATATAAATACTCTAATATTATGCAAGATTTTCGAATACACATTAGATAAAACTATATTTTTCGATTTAAACAGCATATATGTATTGCATTAATATTAAATTTACGTTGAAAATACTTTGCACTATTTGTTAAATACAAATCTTAAAATATAGTTCATTTACTTGAATATATATTTATATTCCATTTGCTCTTTAATTTAAGTTGTGGTGGCCTGGAGGTTAAAAGGCCCGCCTCTCACACGTGAGGGCGCGGGTTCGAAACCTGGCAAGTACCAATGTGATCTTTTCATATGTACTTTCTAAGAGTATTTAGATACCACTGACGGATGGTTAAGGAAAACATCGTGAAGAAACCTGGTCTTATAATTTCGAATTATAAGATTGAAATCGCCAATCCGTCTTGAGCAAGCGTGGTGATTAATGCACTAACCTTCTCCATGTGAGAAGAGGCCTTTGCTCAGCAGTGGGCTCCTATAGGCTGATGATGATTGCTCTTTAATTTATTGAATTTGATTATAGTATTTTAATGAAGAACACTTTAAGGCATCCGTCTGTTTGTATTACACATATTATTCAAATTAAATTAATTGCGATATATTTTGTAATGATAAAAACTGGGACAGGATACCAAAGACTTGTTCCTTTTCTGCTGTAACTTTCAAATTATTATCAGTTCAGGATCGAATCATAGTTTTCGAAATCTATTAATGAAACCAAAATGTATTATATAACAGTTAATTATTAAATAGTTTTTAAAAACCCACAGAATAATTGTATTTTAATAAAACTTGTAATAAACAATTGAATCTTAGATTGCTGAAAATACTGTTTATATTATACTATCTTATTATCTCTCTGAAGGTTTTCTTTTATAAAAATTTTTTTGTGTGTCATTATTACTATGAATTGTTTTCAGCATACTCAGATTTGATTGAACTTCAAATAATTTGAAACCGCAACAAAACCGGATAACGAGGCTTCCTGCTGTGAAATTTGTGGGCACAGTGTGATAAAGTCCGACTTTATTTCAGAGGGTATGGTGCCTTCAACAACAACTTACAACCCATGTTTACTGCGTCCCACTCACAACAACCCAGATATAACTCGTTGTCTCATGGTCCATATGATATAATACATATAATGAGCGAGTAAATCTAATTAAGAAATGTAATTTTATCTACAGAAGTACAAACAAAGAAATGTAGAAAACCTGAGACAATCGAGATAGAGAAATCAGAGAAAAGTTCGGAAGACTTGATGGAAAATCTTTATTGGAATTTGCACGGTGGAAGTTACTTTCATCTGTTACAGTGTTTGTGAATCATGAGATGATCGGAATATAGAGACTCTAATGAACTTTGATGTGAAAATGTTTATGAAGATTTATTAACAATTATCTAGATATATAAGGAATTTTCAAAATAAAAATAAAAATAAAATAGGAAACGGGTGGGATTTTTATTTCAAAAGAAAGACAAATATTTGCTCTATATATTTTATTTATTTTCAATAAATATTACAGAAAGGAAACTATGTAAATATTGACAGTCAATGAAAAGTATTAAAGAATTTTACAATATTAGATACATTGAGTTGGAAAAGACCATGACGACTTACTCCTTGACCCTACTCTGAAAAAGGAAAAGGAAATTAATTACTATTTATTTTGTTTTTCTGTTACAGATGCAGTTGAGAAGATTTAATATATATTTTTTTCCAGGCTCGCTCAAACAACGTGTCAAACATAGTTTGATGTTTGAGTGTTTGCTTCTATTTAGACATCATATTAAACTTCACCTTTCTGCTTTTCAGATGTTTCTTCCATATGCAGCCTTGTTGGCACACGGTCAAGCCCGAACCACTCAGCTTCGGCCTTTAATATAAACATATCAACAATTTATGTACAGTACTTGATATGCGGCAGGCTTAGAACATTTTGTGTACAATTATATGCAAAATCCATATAAGCATTTTCCTCTAGTCGAATATTATTTTCTTGTGATTTATTTGTACCTGATTTTTTATATACAATTAAAATTATCTTAATTTATAATGCAGTTTCCTTCATACTTGCAATCCATGAGCATTTTTAAGCTGTTAATCGCTGTTGTTCATTAATAAAAGTTATTGTAAAGACAAAAGTTGAATGCTATTGTTATATGTTTGAAACATCCGGGATCACAAGATCAAATAAAATAAGTGTTAATTGAAAAATAAGCATTGAAGTATTTTATTTATTGTTTGGATATTACACTTATAAAAATTAATACACAATGAGACCGTAAGTAACAGGTTAGTATGTTAGTTAACATTACATTCTAGGAGTGTACGGCTGAAGAGCGAAAAGCTGGCAGAGGTTAGTTTTTGCGGTTAGTACAGTTTATCAAGGGAAGGCATCTACAGTAGAGTACATGTTGCATTACCTCTGTGGGCGTCACCTCGTCCGTGTCAACGACATCCGGCAGAGCGTCATTTCCGGCCAGTTCGTTATGTGTTTGTCCGTCTTCTATGTCGGTGCGGCAAGTCTGATCGGCTTCGGCCAAGTCGCCATTGTGCATATCCGAGCAGTTGATGAGATCGACCTTCCCTTCTTGACTCGAGCGGGGACTGTCGTTAATGTCCACGTGTACGTGACCGGGCCACATGTACGGACACGTGTTAATCTGATGTAGCTGAGTCTCGCTCGAACTGAACAAGTTCAATGACCCGGCTACGTCCTGCAGTATCGCAGATTCGGAGATTTCGTTCGCGTGTCGGGACGCTTCGTCTCCTTCGTTGTTCACTGACGTGAACAGAGTCATGTTTTCTATTATATCACTAGACACGTCGCAGACTCTCAGACCTTCGTATTTCGAGAGCATGTCTAGGAGCTTCTTGCTCCGCCTTCCGTCAGGCGGCTGGTTTATTATGAGTGAAGAGAGAGATTCGAGCAAATCTGTTGTAAATACTTCTTCGCTCTTCAGTAAGAGGAATCGTACGATTTTATTATCGATCTGTACGCTGCTGGAACATGCGTTTTGACTGTTACAATCCTGGCAGGTGGTTTCTGCGGAGGTGGTGGTCACTTCGGTGGGCAATTCTTCCGGTTCGTCATTCTGATTGTCCATCAAGGGTCCGTACTGTGCCAGGACGCCTCGTATCGACTGTAGCACACGCTGCCTGAGAGGGTCCGAGCTGATCAGCTGCAGCTCCCGGAACAATTGTATCAGGAAATCCGGATGTGACTCGTTCACACCAATCAAAGTCGTCACTTCGGAGTATATATTTTCTCTGAGCAGATCGAACAGCTTGGAAGTCGCCTTGTCCTGTACCTCACGGCTGCCGGACGCCAAATTCGGGTTCGCTGTATCGACGGACGAGCTCGCTATATCTATATTGCTTGTCGGTGAGAACACGAGGGCGTATTTTTTATTCGCAGCGTTTTTGGCGGGAAGTTTAGCTGACGACTTCCGTTTGTTGGCTGGCGCGTTCAGATTGTTCGAGTGGGATTGAATAAGTTCCGGTATCGGGTTAGCGTAGTTGATGTTTCTCTGGGGAGGAGGTTCGGGACGGTTAACGTTCAGGTTGGAGTCTTCCTCCGGGTTCTGGTTCACGTTGAGGACGTCGGGGGCGGAGGAGAAGGATAGAGAGCGTTCGTAGCCTCGAGCGGGGCCATGGGCGGGGCCGTGGGTGGGCGGAGCAACCTGCTGGGTGGGCGGAGCGTCTGTATTCCGCTTTGGAGTTAAAGACGGAGAAGTGGACGACGACGTGTGGTGTAAACTGTTATGCGAACGCTCGACCAACGCGTGACCCACATGACCTTCGTTGCTCTTGTTCGTGGACAGTAAGTTCTGGCGGGAATAGCTGGAACGAACATTATGAATTACGTTCTGACATTCGACTTAATTAGCCTTATAGGTGCATATTTATTAGTAGGTATAAATGGAAAACAATATTATGTATCTAAGGGTGTATGCGTTTAAAATTAACAATAAATCTATCACAAGCCACAAGGTCAGTTCACACAACTCTTACCTATAATACATAAGGAGTGCGGACACAAATAGATAATATACAAATAACTATATAATATTTAAACTAGCAGAATATGACGGGTACATGTTCTAATATCTGAAATAAGATACAATATATGTTAAGAAGACAGATCATGTGACGTAATACTATGATACAGGAAGTAGAGTCACCTTCTAAAGTTATCCCAGTAGTTGTTCGCTCTGTTCCCGGGCGGTACTTGGTTATTGAGGGTGTGTGACGCCGTCTCAGCTCGCCAACGCTCCTCCAACTGTCATCCGAAATTAATTATAATAAATTATTATTTAGACTTATGTAGAAACAATTTTGTTTCAACCTTTTAGATAGTCCTAGGAAAATATAATGGACTTAGACGTGACTTCCAACGAAAATATTTTTTTAAGCTAATGATAATCTATGCGATTATGTTTTTAACATTAATGTTAAGCTAACGTTAAAATTTAATTTAAATAAAATGATACGGAACATGTTATAAGTCAACATTTTAAATAATATAAACGGTATACATTATATACCAATTAAAATCTACATATGTCATAAACGCAGAAGTGTTTACGGTGGATCTATGACCTATATATATATGGTATGGTTTCACTATTCAATGATAATATAGTATACTAACATGGGTGATCTGCTCCCTGAGCGCGTGTATGTCCCTCGCCTGCGCCGCCAGCTGCTGCCAGCTCCATGCGCCCCACGCACTGCACGCGCACCCGCACGCGCACATCATACCTACACACACGCATACACATGAAACACGTATAAGACAACGTTCCATTTTCAAAATTAAAAAAAAAAGAACATTATATTAAATTGTATGCAACCTTTTCGGTGCATAATTACAACTAATCAGACGCTACTCCTAACGTTTTGGTAAAAATTTCTTAAGCTACAGTAATATGCTTAAAGTATTTCGTGGTAGTTTTTCGTTCTTACCAAACGGCATCATCATGTTGAAGGGCATGGCGGGCGGGAAACCCACGGGCGTACCCAGGAGGCGCTCCATGGTCTGAGAGTGGCTGTTCTGAGTGAACTGATTTGTACGGACGTCCTATAAACAAGTATATTTACATGACGAGCAAAAAAATATATATTTTAATTTGGGACCTGTACAGCAAAAATAATTTTTTGTACTAATAATTTATAGGAACTCGCAGCGATAGCCTTAATTAAATTATTAAGGTCACTATCATTAACGAATTATCAGAAGACGGTCAAATATGAACTCTATTCTCTATAGACTAGAACATATTTTCTGTTCTGTTCAATTTTACCAGAGTATCATGAAAAAGTGATTGGTGTAATACCTGATTTGTTTTATTTGTGTTCCAACAAGTCGGAGGTAGGTGAGGGAACGGCATGTTGGCTGTGTTGTCAACTGAAATTGTTGATGATATTTATTAAATTGAAATAATAATAATAATAACTGTATTATAAATACTACATATTGGCGCAATTCTTATGATTTGAATAAGTAATAATTGAGGGTAGTTGAAATAATCAGGTGTCACCCGCATAACCACCTGCGGAGCCACCTGGGCAAGTGTAGTCACAACAATGAGTGTCAGTTGGTATAAATACAGGAAAGAGTACAGATAACAAATAGTCTCACTCGAGCCGTTGCAGAGTACGGACCCCTTCGAAGTATGAGTTTCGCCAAACCGTCTACGAGGTTATTTAAGAGTCTGATATCCTGACGACATTCAAGGAATAAAGTCAGCGGCGACGTCAGTTATGCTGACGTCACTCTTTTCACCTACAAAGTGCTCCGACATATTGTAAAGGTGTATTTCTTACTGTTCTGCGTGATCGCCGGCGTCATGTTGTTGGTGGGCTCCGAGCGCGGTTCGTGACGCGGGTTCATGTTCGCGTTATTTTGATGGGAAACCTGGAAATAATCACTAGCTTTATCTTTGTAGCAATCCAATAGATTGGAAATTTAATCAACTCGAATACAAAGCGTTTCAACTACAACTTTCAGTAGAGCGGAGTTCGGAGAGAAAATACGTAAAGAGAAAGAATGAAAAGGGTTCAAGGGCTTTTCGTATAAAATGTAATGAATCATGCTTCAGTCGCTCACTCGTGACAACATCAGTTCAATTACAGTATGCGCTCGCAATACTTTGTATTAAATTCCTCATTTATGTAACTACTTAAAATTTCTGTAAGTTTTTATGACAGTCTAGATATAATTTAAGTTAAGTATAATAAAAATATAAATAAAAAAAATTAATGATTTTGACGCATAGTAAATTAACATAGTAAATTAAGGATATTGTAACTTGTTTCTCGGTTCCAAGCGGTTAAATGAAGTTAAATCCATCTAATACGAACTTTATGCTCAAACTGCTCAGAGAAATCATTTAAAGGCTTACTTTTTTTAATTTTATTAATTAAATAAGGTTTTATAACGTTTTAAATATTAAGAAATGACTAACATTATTCTCATCCGATGGTCGCTCCTGTGTCCTTCGACGTGAACGATTTCTCTGATTGATCTTGTTTCTAGACGCTCTGAAAAAAAGTATACGGATGACATTATATAATGACTGCGTTGTGAATGTAGTGCTTTATATAAAGGTAGTTTTTGCCCGCGACTTCGTTCGAGTGGATTTCGGCATTTTTCTTAGTGGGAAATATCAGAAGTATTTCGTTATAAAACAATTGATATTACTATCACCGACAGCGACATCTATACTCTGTGTTCCGTGACTTCGTTCCAAATACAACAGTGATGCCGAGGCTGTGTTCCCACGACTAATTCACACAGAACTCCGGGATAAATTATAGTCTATGTGTTATTCTGATGTTTAAGCTATATTACTGTAAATATTCATCAAAATCTGTCCAGCAGTTGTTGCGTGAAAGAGCAACAAACATCCAGACACAATCAAAAACTTTCACATTTTTATTTATATAAATAATATGTAACTAACGTGTCGCTGTCGCTGGCGTAAGCGCTCGCGAGCTGTGACGCGGCCGCCTGCAGCGAGCGAGAGCACGCGCTGTCTCCCTGAGGACAATATGTACCTATTAATTATATAACGGAGTACACTTCCTACGGTTCAAATTTAAATCCTTTTATAAACTAGGATACATTTAAAAATGTAAATAACAAGGTAATAAGAGACTTAAAGTAATAATTGGTGGCTTACTAAGTACTTTACTGTAATTTAAACTATCCAGGTGGTATGCAGAAGTATGACTACACATCGCAACTGTAGTATACATTCCAGCTGTGCTCGACTACTGCAGTAGTTACTTCTAGTATGCATCCTCAGTAATATCAAGAGTGTTTGACTTATAACCATATACAAATGATTAATATTACTTAACTGACCCTGTAATTTTCGTTCTCCCTAGAATTCTGCGAGTCGACCTGTACATGTTCGGACTGAGATTGCTCCTCCTGTTCGCTGTAAATAATAAACATCAAAGAATATTACAAAGACATCGATTAGTTTGTCTGAATCTGTTGGATCTCAACAATACTAATATGTGACTGAATATGAAAATGTGTTGAAAAAATTATTCCTAATATAATATGTTTATCTGCCAGTGACCGAGTAAATCTGGGATCCCATGAATGTCCTTATTTATATTAGCAATACATATATATGTATATGTAGTCATTAAAATTAATAACTATTTTATATATAACATACCTATTGTAAGATCCGTTCAACACGGATCCAGGTCCAGAGTCAGTTTTGAGAATGATTTGAGCCTCCGAGTTGCCGCTGGAAACCTTAAATTAAACAATGTTTTTATTTTATCACATAAATGTATTAAAAAAAATTTATGATATTTTTACACTTGCTTCGTTATAAAAGCTTAAATACTGTTATTATTATTAAATACTACAAGCAGCCAAACTTTAGCGCCTACAATTTAAGAGAATATAAACAAGGTGGGCTCTAAATAGTAGGTCATGTCTAAGAAAATGTTTAAATAATTTAAAAGATGGGAGTCATAATGCAAAACGTAACATCAACTATTGAAAAATGTAATACATGTCCTTAAGTACAGTCGCCGGCACGTAACGTGGCAAGCTGTTGGCGTAGTGGGGGTGAGTGCGCGCATGTACACTTAGTGTAACAAAAGCGGGCACTTTCGATGTTTATCAATAACAAACTCGTAGCAATAACAACAAGAATAGGTCTAATTTAAGTGCTCGCGAGTGTACTCGAGCACGATCAGCCAATCACAGCACGGGATTGTGCCGTCTCGTTCCTCGTCCCGTTACATACTTATGACATAATTACCTTCTTGTTAAGTAGCGCTTCTAATTCCCTCTGTTTGTCAGCCAGCAACGCTCTGAGCTGCATCTGCCGTCGTTCAGCTGGGCCCAAACCACTACCGCTCCCACCACCGACACCATTCACCGTACCACGTACCACCTCCTCGTTAACCTTCTTTTGTTTGCGTTCTGTAACCATCAATTAATATCGAATAGGTTGTTGGTTATATAACGGCTGTAATGTTTGTTTGTATGTGAATATTTTTAATCATTATGATAGTTAAAGTGAGAAACTAATATATACCAGTCTTAGATCTCAATAGTATATACTGAATTAAGTAACATAACATGTAAGTGTACATCTACTTTGTAGTAAGTGACTTATTCTTCATAGTAAGCGGTGCTGCATAAAGACCTTTATTAGTAACAATGTCCTTAATCCTCGCTCTTTCTCCCATTATCTTCTCAGTTTCCATTCGAAGCTCTTGAGCAAGTTCTTGTAGAGAGTTGATGTTAGCTTCGTGGCCTTTAAAAACAAAATAATGAAATGTCTTTCCTATATCCATATTATTAAAATTTCATACTTAAATATTACAATATGTAAGACAAAATGTCGATTATATATTAAAAGTAAGAAAATTTTAAGTATAAATCTAAGAGTTTTAAGGCACCAATAAGTTTTAATACAAGTTCAATATTTAAGGCTCAAAAAACATATCTCTATCTTGTTCAAGGAACAAAGGAACAAGAAACTTTTCAGACATACTAACGACAGGACAATTTTAAAATCACTTACTTTGTTGTTGTAACTGCTGTGATTGCATGTGTTGCATATGCTGTTGTTGTACAAACTGTTGTTGGTGTTGCAGCTGTTGTTGTTGTTGCCGCTGTTGTTGATGGAGCTGTTGCTGTTGATGCTGTTGCTGATGTTGTTGGTGCTCGTTAGTGAACTTGTGCCTAGCGATAGCGTTTCTAACGCGACAAACGCTTCCTTCGTTTGCGTCGTTAGACCAATCGCCCATACTGCCGCCGCCTTCAGATTTACTGTAATTATTTTAATAGAGTTACATTAAAATATAAAAAATGTTCAATCACCTATTTTTTAATATACCTATTTGTTTGTTAGCTGTTTAAAGAAATGAAAAAGAAAACTTTCTCAGTACAATTAACCATACAAAATAAAAAATATATATCTTGTGTACATTTATATAGATGTTTTACTGGTTAACTTTTTGTAATCATTCGTGCTAACTATATTTATATATAAGATAATATAATCGTAGTAATATTTTACAAACTTGTCGTGTATGTTGGAATGGTTCGGCGCATGGAAGGTCTCCTCGTTGACTCCGGAGAGGTGATCAGCTTCAAACGTCTCCACTGACCTCATCAGATCTATGAAAACACAGTAATAATATTATCAATTATTGGTTATCACCAATAGTTATTATTTAATATGTACTGTGTGTAAGTTGTTTGTTACCTTTAGTCTTTTGTAAGGCAGTCTTTATAGCTTTTATTTCCATGAGTTTGAATGGGTCGTCATTTTTCACGTTCACTCCTGATTTGTTACCTGGAATTAATTTTTGAATGTTATAAATCAGAACATTTCGTATATCGTGAGTAGATTTTTTTATAAATTTCTATAACATCGATAGCATATTCACAGTAAGTGCTGATTTTGTATCAAAAATACTGATTATACTAGTTTGAGAAGTTAATAATGAAATTATTGTGATATATATAAATGTTACATTTATGGGACGGTTCGTCTTCAGCGCTGTCTTCGCCTGAACTTGAGTACGCGTTGTGAGAGCTGCCGAGACGTGTCACCATTTGAAGTTTTTGAAACTCGGAAACCTTAAAAGGAAGCATAATAAAAAAAAACAGACATAAAAGGGAATTTATATTTATAATACCACTCATTATATTCTAGTATGAAGGAGTATAGAATACATATCTAAAATATATGTATACCTTAAATGATGATACATGTGGAGCCAACGAATCGAGATAAATTTTGTAAACTTTGTGAGTATTAATGAAATGTAAAGGAATTTTTTCTATATCTATACTTTTTTGGGCGTATATTATTTGACGTATAAACGTGATAGAATTATTATTGTTAATAAAAGCGTAGAGGATGCCATTGTAGGCCTAATATAGTAATCTATCCTACAGGATATATAAAAATTAATGTTTTATTACCAGATTTTCCATGTGAACCTTCTTAGCTCGGAGGCCCCGTAGCTGTTCCCTCAGCCGTCCTCCGGCTGCCTCGTCTTCCGAACACAGAGCTTCCTATATTTATATATTATTACATTAATTCATATTCTTAGTTTCCCTTATCTAAGGTAATAAATCAAATTGATTTGACCGTTTGTAATTTCCAATGGCATATGAGTGAGTTTAGAGTATATAAGAGTCAAATATGCAGATTTAAAAAAAATGTATTTGTCTATCGTTTTCGCAGATACATATTATTAAAAGTGTAGTCTTTTTAACCGACATCAAAGAAGAGGTCGTTCTCAAGTCGACTAAATGTTTGTTAAACTGTTACTACTTTAAATAAAAACCAATTTTTAAACCATTTTTGGTATTGATAGGCCATTGTCTCGAGTTACTCCCATAGCCGCCAAATCAGAATATAATTTAAAAAGCTCATTATTAGGTTGCAGCGTATCTCAATGGGATTTAATATACGAACAAAGACGCAGGCAACGGCTAGTGATACAATAAGACTTAGTTTTAACCATACTGTATTCTTCCCCTCTAATATAATCACCTCACTGCCAGTGTTGCCATCCCTTAGGAGGAAACCATCGTGAATGGCGTGCGCCCGGTCGTTGTCTATCATGTGTGACGTCATCTGTGACGTCATGTCCGCCTGCGGCAGAGTCGTGGCCACCCCGATTGGGTTCGTGGCGTACATACGGTTTTGTGGGTGATAATTTGCATTTATTGTCATGTTCTGGAAGAAATATTAGTTGTGTACAATCATTTGTTATTATTATAATGACGTGTCATTTGCTTTATAAAATTTATGATTTTTTTAAACTTGCTCTAAGCAATTAAGTATATATATAACTATTCTTGTTGCCTAGTATATTATATTTAGAATTACCTGCATTCCAGCGAAGTTGTCGTGTGATGTCGATGGATGATGTATCTCCTGGGTTTGGCGCTCCTTATTCAGTTCTTCTAACTGTTGCTTGGCTTCAGCCTGATAGAAAAAATGTCGTGATTATATGGAAACAGTGGTATCAATAAATGTCTCGACGGGTCTTATACCTGATATTTAAGCAATCTCTTCTGCTGTTGTTTGAGAGCCGTCAATCTTATCTGTGACAATTCCATTTTGTTTTTTATTTCACTCTGCCAGAGTTCATTGTCGCTGTACGCGGATCCGTTGCTTTGTACCGAAACCGGTCTCACTACGACATCCTGCTGTAAATATATTACAATAGAGTATATTATCGTGAAACCCAAAATATTGTATGAGGGAAAAGGGACGAACGAGCAAAATTATGTTAATGGATTATTCGTAAAACTTTTCACTATGTTTAGGTTGTGGTTAATATTTCAGACCATCTCATGCGGTAACACACTGACATCCACAGAAACCTGCTCGTTGTTGTTATAATCTCTCTTATTTTTCATGTCTTCTATGACGGCGATCTTTTCCACGCACGCCATTATATTCTTCCTCAGTATGTCGTTGAGTTCTTGATCGTCTTTCTTGATGTCACTCCCGGATGTCGCTGTTTCAGTTTCTTTGCCGAGTTTTCCGCCGGCTAGAGCGACCTCCTCATCATCTTGCGTCATGAGGTCTTCTTGCACGTGAGGTTTTTCTATAACGTTCGCAATGGACCTGTTCAGATGTTCATTTTCTATGTTTGATACTTTTTTGAGGTTGTTCGTTTGGTTTTCGTTGTTTTTTACGTTATTTTTATCTGTTTGTATATCTTGATCAACGTCATTTTCAACTTCGGTATTATCGTCAGCGGTGTCCGTTCGCTCCGAAGTAGTGTTCTCGTTTTGAGTCACAGCTTCGCCTGGGTCGTTGTTAACCAATAGAGCCTCGAGTTTTGTTTCGCTCTCTTTCAACTGCATCACCATTTTCACTAGCTCATCGTATTCTTCTTTTGTGTGCTCAATAAAAGCCTAAATTAGAGTATCATTTGTAATAAATAAACAAATTTATGAAGGAAACTACCAAACACATCAGGAAACTTATTAGATTCCAGAACTCCTAACATTATATTTTATTGTATATAACAAAAAATCCTTGTATGTTTGATTTTCATGAACCGTGTTGGTATCTTCGATTTAAAAATTTTAAAGTACAATGTACTCCAGTCCTACTATTTCATATGGTACAGTAATCTATATACTATATATATTACCTCATCCTCAGAGTTCCGCATGGTGTCCACGAGTGATGACGTCACTCGTATGTACTCTCGTATCTGTCCCAGTCTTCTCTCGACCGCCGCTGCGTCAGGACACGCCGCCACTATAGCCTCGCCCAACGCACGGGCTGACTCCCTGTGAGACTGAAATAGAAATAACTATATTATAACAAAACATTAATTACTAATTCTCCTAAAACTTGATATATTCTTAGATCTAAGAAATTCGCAAGTATTCATTTAAATGAAACTAATATATTTCGGATTACTACGCGAATTTTATTATTTTAAAAAACTACGGGTTATCACGGTTCTTCCAAAGTAACCGAAACGTAGAAACCGGAGTATGTAGTTTTTTAGAATAATAAATACGCGTAGTAATCCGAAAAATATTAATTTCACAGTTTTTTTTTTTTGATATGATACTTTAAACGGAAAGATAACAGAATTTTATACAAAGCAGATACATTCAGAAGAATACTTGGCTAAATAGACGAGTAGTAGACCGTCTCGGAAAATATGGGAGAGAATATTATAAAACAGTTTTAAATACGATTACTTGATTATTTCAATATTCTCTTTTTACGCCAATACAAATGTTCATTAAAAGGCTATTGCACTTCCGCTATTAAGATGTATTCTCTATTTGCTAACCTTAGGGTTGTGGGAGAAAAGATAGGGCTGTGCAAACAAAGAAATAATTGCGATGTCATATATTAAAATAAATTATTTAAAATATAAAGATTCTTTCTAAAAAAAATTATAGCAAAATTATAAAATTTCTTCTACATTTATTATTAAATAAGACACATTATAAACAAAATAAATAATATTGTACTATTATAGTGACGAATATGTCCAGCAGTGAGAGAGAGTAAGAGTAAGACAGAGAGAGAGAGAGAGAGACGAAATAAATAATGTGCTTGTATGTGTGATCTTTGTATAAATATAAATATTTGGTTATAACTTCTTCTTAATGGAAATAACATACGTGATTCTCGTTGACGTTATTGAAATTGCCTTGTCCCTGGTCGTACATATTGTTCATCAGGTTGACAGACTTCGTCCCGGACCTGCTGTGAGCTACGGCTGGTGTGTTGTTATTGGCGTTACCATCGAACGTGTTACGCGAATTCAAATTCCTTGTCAGATTGTTCCTGTTCTGATTTGGTGTCTGTAATGAAACAGTTCGTTAAGATAATAAATATTTTAGATTATATTCATATATTGTAATTCAATTTTCCATACATTTATCTGCTGGTTCATATTCCCTGTGACCGCATTCGGAGTTGTCGGATTAACTATCATAACAGCCGCAGCCGCGTGGTTTGAGTGTGGTATTAAACCTGATGTAATGAAAAGTATATATATATTATTAAAAAAAACTTTATTATTATATAACAAGTAAATATTGTGCTTTTCATATCGATGTAACTTAAAGTAGCCAACTGCCTGGCCATATTGATATCAATTTTACCAACACATATCCCTCAGCTATATGATATGAGATTTTTCCAGGTCAAGCCTGCACTTCAATTCAATAAAAGTTGAATTGAGAATTTAAGACTTCCTTAATACGACTTTTGCGAAACCAGACATACTTATAATATATATGAGAATATTAATTATTATTAAGTTGTAATTGCATTGTTAATTATATGAGAAGGCTCCACTTATTTTTACCATTCTGCATTTGATGAGCGTATGGATGCAATGTATGTGAGCTCGTGGAAGCTGCATCATCATGCTGATCCGATAGACCCTCCCTGTTCTGCACTGTCAGCGGCAGAGCACGCGGTTGAGGGCGAACTGGCACAAAACGACCAAAACCTCCTTCGTATGAAGCTGAATTGTCTATAATTTAAAAAAAAGTCCTTACCTTGAATGTGTCTTATATTTATAAATTTTTCTAGATTGGAATACATTTTTGATTTTAAGAATTTTTACATTATTTGGTTTTGTTTAAAACAGTTTAAATTGTTTCTTTGATACCTGACATGCAATGAAATACTTGACCAATGCATTATCTTTATATAACTTTTGCAACTTATATAAAGAATTTTATTAACTGATAGTTACTTTGTTATAAAAACCATACAGAGATTTCGTGATAAAATACTAGAGGTTTATTAAATTAAAAAAATATTTGTATCTGGACTTCTTACTTAAGACTAGTTTTATTATGATTAGTTATATCCACATTCTTTACAAAAAGTATGAGGTTATATATTTAAATAAATATTATTTTAAAAAAATATTTCATATAAATTTCAGGAAACAGGAATGCTATTTAAAAATTAATGAAAGGTTACATTTACTATAAAATGTGGAATATTTTCAGTCACACTTACCTATATCAGTCAATTCCTGATCTGAGGTATTGTTTGTTTGTTTCCGAGACTGATTACAATTTAACCGTGTGTTATATTCAGATACTGGAACCCAATCCAATGATGTCTAAAAAAATTACTATATTGAATGCACGCAATTCACACAGGAAAGAGGAAATTGTATTGTAATATTAGAACTGAAGCAATGTTACCTTTTTGAATTTGAATTTAGAAAAACAAGCTCCCATATATAACAAGCACTAAGTCTAATTAAATTTAAATCAAATAGAGACCAATATTTTAATATAAATAGCACAGAAAAATTCCAAATTTATAAATGTGTGTATAACATTACTGAGAAATTGGAGTTAGGCCAATACATATGGCGAAACAGAGTTTCTATTAATAAACAGGTGCAAGTGATCTGAAAAAACTTCATAGTATTCACAATTTAGCATGGGCGAAAATAACACAGGACCCTACGTCTGCTGTTAGATGGTTGTCGCATTTTAAGATCGCAAAGTATTCTTAAAATATAATTACCGTCACCATATTAGTGGCCATGTCGCGTCGTGTTGGTGTTACAGCCTCCTGCGGCACATTGCAATTGTTTCGCACTTTCGTTTTGGGTATAGTACCCGTGTGTCCTGGATGCCTCTCTTTATTACCAGGTGCCATTACTAAACTTTAAATAGTAATTCAAAAATGTTTTATAAGCTTTTCTGATACAGCCATAATATTATTTACATTTTTAATAGAAACATATTTGTGAGATCTAGTAAATTATGTTGTTTGAATTAATTAAATATATTGTATTAACAGTGCTTTCAGAATAAATAAAATTGTAACAATTTCTTCTCGCTTTAGAAAAAACCCAGTATCGATGAAAGAAATTAGAGTCGACTGTAGAGTCGACGCAAGCGATTCTGACAGCCGACAGTTGACATTAATTTATCATGATGCGTTCATTTTTTTTCTTTCATTATTATTTACCTTGTATTCTTGATATTCCATTTAAACAAACAACACCAAAACCTTCCTACTTTACCAATTCACCTTGAAAACTCTTTTAAACATTTGTAGTTGTAATTTTTGAAATGTTTACCACTTCCTTAAAAATTAATATAAATAAAAAATATTTATATCTTTATTTATCAAATAACATAATGGATATGTTTTATTTGATTAATGCTGTAAAATATATATTTATTAATATATTGAAACAATAAAAGCCGAACGCAACATCCGGTTTAGTACCGGAATGTCAATTTTTAAACTTCACATTTAATTTAGTCCACGCGTTTACACCGTTCTTTACATTTGTGCTGTAAGTTGTTTAGTAAATATAAATAACAAATGTGTTAACAATGTTATAGTATGAATAATTTTGTATAAGAACAAAGACATTATCCTTCAGCTCT
This sequence comes from Danaus plexippus, assembly GCF_018135715.1. Lineage (NCBI taxonomy): Eukaryota > Metazoa > Arthropoda > Insecta > Lepidoptera > Nymphalidae > Danaus > Danaus plexippus. The sequence goes on from NC_083547.1 coordinate 5,933,372, forward strand.
ACTGTTGGTAATTATATGTATTACACCTACATACATAATTCTAGATATTGCTTTACGTATTCTCATAATATGTATTATTATGTTTAGCCTAAAAAGAATTTTACAATTTTTTTTTCGTTCCTTTGAATGTTAGATTCAATATTTAATGGATAAATGTTACATATTATGTATAATTACAAACTCTTTAATAAATGAAATTACGAGTTTTTTAAAAAGACAAACTTTACTAAAAAGACTTTAAGCAAATATTCCACATTAACTTGGCCTTTTTAATTTATTGTTACATAACATTGACAGAATTTATAAAGAGATAAACGTACATAGTGTGCAATTTTTGTAAATTCCATTCGTCAAACTCCTTCATGTTTTCTTCACACAGTTCTAACAGATTATAATTCGTCCAACAAATATAAAACCTTGATATTAGCAAATATTAGACCATTTCGGTACGAATGAGATATTTTTTTTTTAAATAAAAATGTCAATAATTATATTACACTCTAAATTATATCAAAATATCAATATTTTTGTAGTATTAAAACTAAACAATTCAGTTGTTTCTTATATTTGATTATGGTAGTTTTAGGTTAAATATAGTTTTTTTTTTCTTTCCATATTTTAGACTTTATATCAATAAAATTGTCTGTTAATTACTTTTGGGGCACCAAATGAGAGTGGCTGTAGTAATAATTATAGCAATGCGTGTAGGTACTTTGTAAACCAATACAACTTTCTCCTTTCGTGGTTTAATTTTACATTCCATTATATATTTACAACAAACCGCAATAACATATCGAGTATTGAATTAAAATGCATAATATTTCGTTCTGTAAACTAGAAATTACGGATAAAACATAATTTTTATTAAGTCATGCTACAGAGATTACAAGGTGTTTTGCATCTGTTATTGACGAAATATTGATAACTGGGGTGGTTTGGTTCTAATAGAGGGTAAATAGGCGACGGCAACTTGGGTGCGCCATATGACCTAAATACACTGGCACTGGCACTTTCGTTTGCTATTATTAATAAAAAAAAGTTACCCAGAAATCTTTGCCCTGCCTTCGTTGTTACGTAGATTGATGACCATTTTCTTAATTATTTTTAAATAAGCATCAAACGACTTGATTCTAGACAAATTAATTTTTTTTTTGTTAATCGTCCGAGGAATAACAAAGACGGTATTTGCTTTAAAATTTACAGTAATTTAAAAGTCAAAGGACAATATCCTTAGTCCAAGTTGGTATAGTCACGCTAAATACGGAGCGTTAACCGTTTTTCATCCGTAAATCTTCGCACATTAAGGTATTAAAGTATTAACGTGGGTTATTGAATGAGAAACGTTTCGTATGTAGTGTGACGATATAAACGTGGACTAAGAATACAAGTAACATTTTATTAGTTTTAAATAAGGAATTAAAATATACTTAAAATTAAAGACACCCAATATCGTTATTTCATAGAGCATAATTGAAATATATGTAGTTTTAAATATTGCACTAAAGGAGTTCTTAATACGACTGTACATTTTGGACGAAAATTATTCGATTATGACACTATTTATACATAATAATAATGTAGAATGTTAACTCATAGTAAGTAAGAGGTCAACGACCGCTACATAAAAAATATCCGAAGCATAACATTTTTTTCCATCTCCGCAAGTTTATATGTACAATATATCTGAATGAAAATGTTATGTGAAATAATTCGTTGAAATCCTTCAAGCGGTAGTGTTTGTACAGATTATGATGAGATAATTTTTATTTCAATTTACGGTAGGATGTCGTTGGACATTCAGTTGCTTGACGATCTGTTTATTTCATATTTGAACATACAGCATGATGTCATCGATGACGTCACGTCATGGCCACGTTCAGCCAGTAAACCGGTCCCATTGCCGGCGACCTCCAATTATGTTAATGTTATTCCTCATCCTTTCTTCTCCACGTTCATAGTTTGTTTGCCGCCCGCGCAGTCTACTAGAAAATTGGCCATTACCACAAGTATGTTTGGTTAACCGACTATACAAAAACGAAGTACTATAAATTATGTAATTTATGTTAATAACAACTCATTGACAAATTAAATCATGAATCATTTAGTGATTAATTCATTGATTAATACTTAGTTATTTCTGTTGTTAGTCATTCGTTGGGCACAATCCCATCAATGGCTTCAATTGTCAATTCAGTCATGAATTAGTTTTTTATAAGATGCCCTCAGGATCCATTTGAAAAACGAGGAAAACAGGGCGGAATTGGAAATTTCTCTTTCATACCTGATATAAATTGATCTATAATTACGTAACTATAATTAAAAATTTGTCAAAGCATATACGATCTCGGCTTTATTGATTTGGTACAAATTTTCAGCGTGATAACGCCATTTTGAATTTTTAAATACAGTTTCTATGTCTATACTATAGTATTTATGAAAACGTTAACACTTTCGTTATTGATTGTCGATTCAAACTTGTACTAAGGGTGTTGTTTACCAAAATGAATGTGAAATAAAAACACGTAAGCATTAGTATAAAAGTATATTTTTGAAGGGATTACTCTATTATGAAAAAAAAAATATTTGCGATTTGCGAGTACAATATTTTACTCTCGGTGAACAATGACTTTTTTCTAAGTTAACTATAGGTTAAAAATATTCACTGTCAATTGAGTCACGAATATGATAAAGTATAAACAAAGATTAGTAAGGGTATGTTTTTTAACTGTATAGGATATAATATATGAAAAAGTTTTAATTGTAACTTATATTTTGTTTAAATATTTTGCTTTAAATAAATTATGCTGATTATCGAACTGAAGTTCAAGCAAACAACAGATGAAGTCAGTAAATGTTGGTACGCTATATGTCAAATTTATGTATCGTACATATAAACCTAAATATGTATTAAAAATTTACTGTAAAATTATATCATTATCAGCCATTAACGCTATGTTATATAGCAAAAATTGCTTACATTAAAGTTGCTTGGAGTCAAACATGCGACCATGTAAAAATTAAAAAGTAAGAGAAACGCTCGCGCCAACATTTGCCGGCCCAGTTATTCGTTTCGAGACGTCGCACTGTGCGATTGTGTCCGCTTTATCGGTCCACGAAGTTCTTATTGCTGACTATTGTTATATATTTATATGCCATGTTCAAGATACAGTGGTCACTCACAACCGTTTGTTTAAATTGAGTTTGTTTGTAATTATTTCCTTTGCTGGTGTTTGTGGAAAGTTAAGTTAATTTACCTTATTGAATTTGATTACTCCGTATATCCTGACTGTAATTTCTTAACTTTTTCAACGCTGTATACTTGTGATAAGTGAGTGTTTTTCGATTTAGCGGACTCATCGTATTTAAGTACATAACAGATTTAAGTAAGTACCAATTTATTATCCCTTTTAAATAATACAATTTTCTTGTATGAAAGTGTATAGTTTGCATTAAAATTGGATTAGATTTTAGCATAATGTCTTAAAATGGAAATTACTCCAAATTGGGACTGATATAAAGATTGAACTTTGACATAAACATTTTCCAAAAAAGTTAACTTTTTAATTCAAAGACTTTATGTATACGTATTAAGCATTAAAATTTGAAGTATTTATAGTCTGTAGCAATAATACTTAAGTTCACTATAGCTATTCATACACATGTAAAGTCAACCTGTTTTGAGCGCGTAGTCCTTTGCCGTGAATATAGTTTCTTTTGCAAGATGTTGCCAAATAAACTTGCACTTGGCGTGTATGCCCGTATGATGGCCGCCAGGGGCTTTTAAAATTCCCTCTTTTGTATTAAGCTTCATTAATGTTCCTTAGTACAAAGCAGATTCTGTAAACATATATGTACGCTGTAGTGAAGCGATTTTTTATTAATTTTAAAAATTATCATATGAATTCTTCTCTGAGCGTTTACTTAAATATGTACGTCACATCATTAATCAGGCAAAGTAAATATGTGATAGATTTAAATTAACGTTTTTCATCGTTTTTATTTCAATACATCCTCCTTTGTTGTTTTCTACATAAAGTATCTGTAGCAAGAATTGTTATTTATAATAAAGGACTATTGATTAGAGAGACGTCCATTCATGTTCTTTGTATAGGCCAATATCTACATTATGCGAAACAAAATAGCATACGGGTTATCAACCAACGGGAAACCACATCATCTTTATTAATAAAGCATTATCTAATAAATATAAACAATATCAATCGTGTAGAATTTATTGCGGTTTTTATTTTAATCATATTATTAATTAAATAAATCATTCGTGTTATTGATTTGTTACATACCGCGGTCATTCTGTAATATGAAGGAGAGGCTATACGGCTTCTTTATACCAATTTCTAAATTAAAGACAAATTTAGTCGATTTGAAGCTTGGGTTTCATACACTTAGGAAGGAATATTTAAGAAAATTGTATAAATAAAAAGAGTATTTCCTTGTGATACTTATTGTTCTGGCTTTTATGAAACTCTTGCAGCTTTTTTTAATTCAATGTTCCAGTAACCTTGCGGAAGGTAGTTGAAAATACTTGATATTATATATAAATAATTAATGATAATGTTAAACAGTAAAGGAGAAACATTACGCAAATTATATATCGTGACATACATTTTTATAGCATCGTCCATTGTTAGCTCGTATATGTAGTAAGTGTAGGTGTTACAAAACATATTGAGTATCATCAAATGCAAATCATTCCCGGTGGAAATTAAATTATATCAACGATTAAAATGCACTTTCTATCCTAATTTTTAACTTTTTGGTAGATATATATATATCATTCAACAATTTTAATTATTCGGCTTCAATGTAATTAGATCCAAGATAAGTTTCACAATTAAAATGGTTCAATTAACGAGACTGATAAAAGTTCCCAACGACATATATGGACCGCCCCAGCCATAGAGCTCGGTCACGCATGGCGACTGACGACGGACCTTCGACTGTTATAGCGGTGACGACATCGCACGCTCCCGGCACGAAACACCAAACCTTACACACAAATTGTTCTTTTTTTGAATCCGTTATTTTTTTTTCAATTACGTTTGTCACCTGCCAATTTGACTGTTAGGATTTCTCAATAAAATGAAATTACCTGTCAACGAATTATAATACAGGTCGAATATTACAAAGAATAAAGATTTGACGTTTGATCAATAACTTTATGACTTATTTGAGTTTTATATATATGTTAGTATTTTTTTTAACACATACATTTAGGGTTCATTATTTAATTCATTGTAGTAACAGACCAATATACGACATCATATTAGTTTATCTATATCAACTCCAAGTTTATGTCCTTAATGTTTACTTTAAATTGCATAGCATCGAGATGTGAAATAATTAATTTCATAAAAAAGTATTTGCATGCCTTATTATGCTTAGTCAGAATAGTTTCTCGTCGAGAGATTATAAAACAATGGGTGTTTATCTGTATGAAAGTGGCATACGTTTATTGTTTCACAACGCTTACGCGTCATTAATAAATAATTATTATTACCAGTATATTCACAAGGAATCCATTCCTATTTCCGCCATTTACGAACTAAAATCGTCCCAGATTACAGAACGCTATCAAAATTCATGTTATTTTATGTCAATTTACAATGTAATAGTCGGAAGTGAAAGTTGGCTCAGTTGCAGCAAATGTAACATTTCCTATCTTCTAACAGCGTTAAAACCATCCGAATGTCAGTCGTATTTTTTTTAATAATATTATGTATGTCTTAAAATCATAGAAATCGTCACATAGACGTCCAAAATGGATATAAAACTTATATATTGAAGTATTTAATAAACATATAATTCTTTCTTAGAAGGCGTTATAAATAATAACGGCCCACATCAGTATAGGTCACGGCAAAAGCTTGCAATTCAACCGGTTATGATCTCAACTTGACTCAGACAAACACGAAACTGGCAACATTATGTTTTGACGAAAGGAAGTACCAAATAAGTGAATTGCGATCTTATGGTTTGAGCTCGTTATTTTATAGGTGAAACATTCGCTTTACCATCGTCATGCTCAGTGGCCATTGCATCCGCCTTGCATTATCGCATTTTTATGTTTTTTTGTTCTGTTTTAACTTCAATTCATATATTTTAAAACATTTTCAATGAACGGCACTTTAGTATACAATAAACTGTTAATTTTTTATAGGTAGCCATAAAAGAATTAATTAATTATTTAATCAGAAATATGTATTGCTTGTCTTGTGTCTTCTAAAGGTTATTTTAGCTATTCACAGTTATATATACTAATATAATTCAGCGTTCTGTTTCTGACGAATTACCAGCTGACACGCTATTAAGCTATCAGAGTGAAGCATATATTGCTATACGAGTAGATTTACATGGAGATACATGTCAGTAGACATACTCACCTGTAAGCGTCTTATAAGTCGTATAATTTCAGTCCCGTCATATAATTATTTTGGACAATTGTATGAGGTTGACCATATTGCATTGTTATAAGAGTGTTACTAGAGAGATAAAAGGTGATATTTGCGTAATTTTAATTTGGTCATAGAGTTCGGAATTTCCAGTGAAAGTCCGATTAAAATTCGTTTAGTATGTCACCAAAGATTAGAACATTTTCCCAGTGTTTGTTTCCTAAACATTATAAATTGGGTATCTTCACACAGTGAATAGCCTGCTACAGAGATAGCGAATTTACCACCTACGCTTCATATCCTCCTACCAACGTGTGAAATGACAGTCACATAGAGCCGAAATAAAAAAAAATATATACCTAGACTATCAGTTTGATTTCAATTAATGTTATATTATGACACATATCTGGAATAAATAAACCGTGAAGAAATATATATTCTATACCCTTCAATTCATTTTGAATCATTTGATAAAGGATAGTGTAATGAAAATTTACATGAACAAAATTAATGTATTTTTTATATGCATTTATTTTTGTACGAACTAAAATTGTCTGTGTGTAATGAACAGCTGTCGTTTTGACGTTAACGACGGTTGGTTTGTTTATAATAACGTGAGCCATAAAGCTACGGAGTACGCACACCCTTCCCACAGTACACTACGCTACTTATCTTGACCTGGAAATTTACCTTCGAACTGGCCTATTTACATTCTATAATTCTTATTTGTTTTGTACGAAAATGTTTCTAATTTGGACTGTTGCATTTATTATATATCTATTACTTTTTTCTCTTCCTATTTCATTTTTTCTCGGCTTTAATTAAGGTTTCTCTAAAACGTCCTCTATCATCCAGCAATCGCCTTACTAACATATGATCTAACAACGCAAATATTAAACCAAAAGAATCAATTTTGTTTTTAGCACAGAATAGTACTTTTGTTTTTTTTTATGGTAAATAGAAATACAATATTATTTCCCTTTATCTGCGATAAAGGAAACATTCAAAACTTTTTGATAATGTCAGTTTGCAGCCATTTAAGTAAAGCCATGTCATACGGGATTTGGAGATTAAAAAGACAAATCTGTTACTATACGTACGCACATATCAGATCCATCCAAATTATTTTGTGTTTCAAAAAAATATATAAATATTAACTATCAATTTTAAAATATATATTTTTGTCTGTAGGTAATCTATTACGTGATCCTATTTGTTAAGGTATTTTTCTCTTGAGGATAATCCTCCCACTAAGGTTTCAGGTTTGGATTAAGATTAAAATATTCGATTACTGTTAATAATTGCAGCAAAAAAATAATTTAATAATAATTCTATACATTTTTCGACTTGTCTGTAGTTGTTAGCCCTATTGGCTTTGATAGAGTCATAACTGAGGACCCGTTTAGGAATGTGCATAGAACGATTTTTATTTTTTATTTTTAACGCAAAAATTCTTGCTACTTGCTTGTGACAAACAATTTTAAAAATATTTCATTTGGTTTGTTGTCAATATTATATATACAAGAAATAATTTATTATATATCTTTACAAAGAAAATAATTTTTTGTTAGTATCTGCATTAAAAATTATATAAAAATATTATTTTAGCACAAAAATTGTTCGTCTTCTTACTCATACTAGCAGTACACAAGAATTTTTTATAGAACCAGCACAATATTACTTGTTTCGGTTTATCGTTACTAGAAAACCTATAAATAAATATTTTTTTGTAAAGGTTTTTAACTGATAGATTCAGCGGTATTAAAAGAAAACAACAAAATGTATTATTCATTTGAATTAATTAAAACGTGCAACAAATTATTACATAATAATATTAATTAAAATTTCTTTCCTATTATAGAGGATTTGAAGTTTAAAGATACATTTTTAATTCTGTTAAGGACTTCTTTGTCTTTTGGTATCTTATTTCTATTGGTTGCCCATCCTGATGGAACAACTCTCATTGTTAATCACTTACAGTACAGGAGTGGTCGAGAAAAATTATGTAAATGTGAGTGTAGTAAACAAGGACTGAAGCTCTTTGTGTAATGTTGTCTGAAAATTTTAAGTATGTTAGAAGAATGTCCAACATTATTTGTATAAAATTTGAGAATATTATAATTAATTGTGCTCTCTTAGCTCATCATAGTTTTCTCTGTGGTGTGTCAGTCGTTATATAGATTGATAATTTCGATTTTTCCTTCTCACAATATCCGGATTTATAGTAGTAAAAAATTGCTATAGTTTACATGCCAGAGCATTGCAACTGCTGCGGTAATTTCAGTTGATTAGTCATGAAGAGTCCTGTGAAACAAAATTACATATTTAAGATGTCCACCACTGCTCAAAATGTTGCACGACTGCTCAGCATTCAATGGAGTCACCATGCGGGTGCCGGGTCAATCGCGTTGCAGGGAGAGGAGTTTCAACGCTGCCTGGGACTTGCGACCCAGGTGTAGGTTTAGGGGGGGGGGCAAATTTCTTTTATTTTTCCGTATTGTTATAATTTTCGTAACGTATTCTCCGAAGATGTAACGAAATGAATTTGGTTTATTTTTACAGGATTTCTTTTATGGGTTCCAGTATTTTCTTTGCATAGGAAACTGAGTAACTTGATGTAATGACAAAAAAAAAAAAAAATTAAAATATTTTGAAAGTAATATTGTAAGGATAAATAATATATTCATTGGGTTACTTATGAAATAAAAAACCAACAAAACTAAGAAGATTTGTGTTGTTGTTTGAAACTTAAAATAGCTATTCCATTGTTTTTACTTGGAGTTGTAATGGAACTTCGCTCAATGATTCCAAAAACCTGAACTAATTTAGATAATATTCACAAATCTATAGCTACCTATACGGAAAAAAATTTGCCAGCGGCGTTGTTTTAATATACACAGATGTTTAATATTGGATAAAATTCCAGTGCGAATGAAGCCATAGCATAAAAAATATATATTGTATAGCGTAGTTTACAAAGAAAATCTTGTAATGACATACATCTTTGAGATGCGACTAATGTTATAAAAATTTGCCTCATTCCTTTAATACCATACTCCAGTATAAATAAACAACTGCTACAGTAACAAAATGTTTACTATGTAACATTCAATGCGGGCATGGTTTCCAAACCCTGTTACTACAACAAATATGCGAAATATTATTTATACAGAGTAAAATTATTAATACGTTTGTACTTTTAGAATAAACTGAACGAAATTAGGAAGCTATTTTATAATTTTAATTTCCCCTATACTGTATGAGATCACACAATGGCTCGTGTCATTTCTCAGGCAACTATTTTAAAAGCATGTGCTAACCGTAATGTCGTCGTGGGCGAAGAGGTTGATTGCGATAATATACACTATTAATAGATCCAATTATAACGAACACATGGCGATAAATTCCAGCTCGTATCATTAAACCTTATTATCTGTCATTATAATAATAACATACTGTAGGAGGTAGGCGTAATTTATTAAAATTCTCTATCTCTTCAAAGAGACAGAACTTTATATACAGGAATTGCTCTAGTTGTACGTGATATAAAAAATATATGAATCTATTTATAATCTCATTTTGTTGGCGCATATGCAGTAATGACAATACTATTGTAGTGTTATCCTTCAAAACACTCATAGTTTCTGTTTTATCGCGAGTCCTCTAATTAAAACGCGACAGCGCACTTGACCGACTTTTTTTTTTTTTCAGATGCAAGATGATATAACGACGGTGCTATAAACAACTCAAAATGAATCAGCTCGTGAATAAGAATCTCATTACTCTTAAGTGCGTGCTCTTCTGTTTCCTCGCCGGTAAGTAACGCATGGAAAAAATGAATCGATTCGGAAGTCTTGTAACGTAAGCCCTAGACAAATGTGTAATATATTATACATAAATAATTTTTAATATTTTTACATGTAAGTTATAGTTTTGGAATGGAAGTTTAAAGAGAGACAAATTGTGTATTCCTTTTTCTATTTTTAATATATCATGACTGACAGGCTTCCAAATCAACAGAACATGTCTTGAACGCGCATAAAGAAACTTGTAGCAATAATATTTTTCACCGTTTTCCAATTTACGTTCCGTTGTACTTATAACGACATTTTTTGTTAGCTGGTTACAAACCAGTACCCGAGCGAGTGCCATTTTTCCTGAGGTCATGATAAAAAGTGGTTCAACGTCGAGCGTTCTATGTCCAATACGCTGTTCAAGCTTCCTTCTAAGGCAGCATTGTCGCTCCATATAGGTACATCAACGTATTGAGCGACCATTCAACTCGGGATACGCTCCTGCAATCTCCTCGGGAATTATGAAACCATTTCCTTAATATGCCCTTAACAACACTTTGAATTCAAGCTAAATACACACCGTTTGGAGTATTTTTATTCATTTACCTACGACGATACTAGCGTTTGTAAATATTTTTAAATGTAAAACTTTACAATATCTTACTTTTAGTTTGACTGTTTAAACACGTGGTAAGGATACAGAAAACAAAACGCTAGATATTATAACAAAAGAAAGGAAAGTTTTTTATTAAATTTAATATACTATATTTCAAGTTTATATTCATTTCATTATACATAAGTATGTTCATATTGTAATAATTTTAAGTGCTCCCTGACATACAGGGAGTATGCAGATTGTGGAGCGTTATTTTAGCTTACATATTTTCTTTGTTACTACCAGCGTATATAATTACGGTTTTATGATCGAGTACAATAAATATGTACATGCGTGATTCATTGAACAACTATTTATTTACCTATACACATACAAAATAGTTTTGTTATACTGAAATAGTACCTATCGTATACTGAATTTTCAAAAACTTTTGATATATCTTTACTTTATTATTAGAAGTAGCTACTTTATTCCACTAACTTGTATGTTTGTTTGTTTGCAGTTTTCTCAAGGATTGATGGGTTTATGAGAATAAGATACATTAGTTATAATTCTTTTACTAATTACAGACTTAATTATATAACTTTCATTGTACATTTATAGAAATTTTATTTTTATATATTTATATTGTTTGTATTTAAATTATATTTATTATATTATAAGTAAAGTATGTCTGTTTGTCTTTAACTAGGTATAGGATGTATCTTCCCATATCTTCCGCTGCACATGCTGCACATTGGTTTGGACCGCGGTGAGGCGAGACTTGTGTCAGCGATCGCGCCCTGTATCGCACTACTTGGACCCGCCATACTTGGACCGCTTATTGACAAGTAATATACATACATATTAATTATTAAGCTAGGATTAAATTTAATCCAGCCAATAGAACAATCAAGAAGATCATATTTCAATTATAAGATTCCAATTTTAAAACTTTTTTTTTTTAATAACACTTTAAAAAAAAATATAAAGTATTGAATTACATACACACATTACATACAAACTTTTTGGTGTTGTCAATATATATTTAAAAATGGTTTCTCGAACATCTTGATGGGCAAAAATCTGTTAATATAAAGCCAATATTTTTATTTAAAATTAAAGGTTAAAGTATAATTTATAGAAACGAATATATGTTTGTAGGTAAACAGTCTATGCTTCAATGCCATACCGCGCCTTAAAATGATATAATGTTTATTAATTAATAGCGCAACTTCTTGCTACCCGCAGCAACGCGGTTTGTCATTTACATTTTCTAATTTAAAAAACAATAAAAAAATACATACACAAATATTTTTAAACTATACTGAGTCCGCTATTTTTTCTCGACAGACTCAACACAAATGTCCTTTCAGTTTTTCAGTCATGCTTGAGATACTATAGTTATTTTATTTAATATCATCTCAAGTGTAAATTTGTATCAAAAATATGAGGATTATTTGTTTGTTTGATTGAACGCGCTAAACTCAACACATGGTTAGAAACTTAAATATATGTTAGTGGTATATAACTCATTTATAGAGAAAGGCTATACGTTACCACTACCACGCTACGTACAAAGGGATCGGCGAATTAAAGAACATTCAACCAAAAAAGTTGGATTTATCGTTTTCGAGAAGTTTCAGTGACTACGCTTCGATACTGCACTACTCTTGTTGATAATAACTTATAACTTCGTATAGCTGAAACAACTATATGTATTAGACAAAATATTTTTTTAATTAGGCTAAAGTTGCGGGCAAGCGCTAGTATAGTTAGCGTACATGAGTATTGTATAATGTTGGATAATATAAAATAAAAAGACATATTTCCTAGGCTATCAATAGGTCGTGGCTCCACCGGCGGAGGGACCGGGCCGAGCGGCTCTGGTCGCCTACTCCGTATTGTAACAGCTGTCTGTTTAATATTGAGCGCTGTCTTCTACACGCTCCTGCTGGCTGTGCCTTACACTGAACGACATGAAGTGAGTTTGACATATACTTTATCCTCAGTTTTCGTTGTCGAACTCATAACAGACGTTTTTTCATTAGTATCTCAAAGAGTTCTGTGTTGTCTGTTAGTTTAATGTGAAGATGTATCTCATGCAGGGATATGGGATTCGTCATTGGAACATCTGAACTCCAAGCAATAAATGATGCTTGGCTAAACGTTAACTGAGTACCACATTCATTTTTTTACCATTTTAAGCGCACGGATATCGAAGTATGGGTGTAGGATGATGGTCGAAAAAATTGTGATAAGTCCCATAAAACCAGTTAGATTAGTTTCGTTATTTACTTTTTGAAAATCTTTTCAAGGGCCGTTGAATTTATTGGTTCGTGAGTATTTATAGAAGCTAGACGTGTTATTTTACATCTTTTGACATCACAAGATTGGTAGATTTATACATGCCGAGCCCAAACACGGGCCCAAATAGCAAAACACTGTTTCTGCTGTATGTTTAGTTCAGTTACCCTCATCGAACCTAGAGTAGAGATTACGTTAAAAATACTAAGCCCTTTCTATTACTGAACAAAAATTTTGTAATAATAATTGATTACATTTGTTAGGCTCGCCGGCCTCAAGTGCTGTTCATGTGTGACGAATCTGGTGCGTACGTGATGCAGGAAGTCTGTGGAGAAGGGATGCAGTGCAAACGTTGGCAGGGAGAAAAGGTTTGTTTAGATTATAGAATATGTAGATCCTTCATTCTAGAAATAATTGTGATAATTACATCTTAAGGTTAAGATATGAGCTTTGAAATATACGTCAGACTACGACCCATATTCCTGTGTTCTTTGAAAATATTATAAAACTAGTTTTGATAACAATAGTAAAAAAAATATATTTCAAATGTATTCAGTTGCTGATTCGACCAATACCAGAACCTCATTATTTTTAAATTCCTTTTTTAACACGCCTTGATCACAGTTATCCGATATATAATAATATTAATAAGTAATTTTACAATACTCTATATTACTTAATGAGAAAATAACATATTTTCAAACAGTAGCTTATTTTTCGCTATAGATGGACCATAAATTTATTAAATATAATAATTTGACATCAGTCTGGTGTGTTGGCTGTGAGTGCGTGCGAGTACGGCTGTGCGGATGACAACCTCACCTGGGTGATGCGGCCATTCACCACCACATCGACCACCACCACCCTCAGCCCCATGTACAACAGCGTTGCCAACGCCACTGTGAGTAGACAAGTATTCTAAATTTAAATATAACTACCGATTTATGACATCTCACGTTATAGCATAATGGACCCGTGAGCCAATCAAATTCAGTTCCAAATTCGAATTGTAACAAGAAAATGTAACAAATGTCGCTTATATATATTTCAAAAGAGTATGTTTTCGAGTTTGAACGTGCCAGTATTTTTATTTACTATCAGCATTGATGACGCAATAATTTTAGTGTCGAAACATATTTTTGTAAATAGAACGAACATTAGGTAATCTAAAGACATACATAAAATGTGAGTATATGTTCTTAGTATTCTAATAACCGCTTTATAGTAAATGGTTTTAGAATTTTTATGTAGGTATTCGTAGTAGGTGCATATGCCAATATTGATTTAAAATGTTTGTCTATTTATTTGTTACGAATAATCTTTGAAATGGCTGTAAGGATTTTTACTAGACTGATATAGTATCAATTTTACCTGCCTGACAAAGTCCTAAAACTAGCCTAAACATATACATGTATATGTTTAAACTGCTTTTATTTTGGAAATTTTACATACTTTTATCAATATAGTTATAAAAAAAAGTCGTGGTCAAAGCTTGTATGTCACTAGAAATCAATGAAGCAATGACGAATATATTATAATTCACAACCTTTGACACATTCTGATATGAAACCTCGTTTAGTTCTAACGATGACGTAACAACGATCACGTTCCATATTTAAAATATGATTCAGTGACGCTTTTGAATCACCCAAGTGTGATCGTTACGAATTTCTCTTATTGTTTAATTAAATAATATAAGTTATTTTATTCTTGTCATATTCCGGTGAAATATGAACGTTTTTAACAAAATTTATGGGCTTGATATTTTTATTATATTTTACTTAACAGCCCATCGGAATTCAAAAACAGAAACGAAAAAAAAACGGTCCAAATATACATGCACTGTTACAAATATGTTAAAAATTAGCCTTAATAATTGTTTAGCCTCAACCCGATGTCCGCGAACCACGATTCTTACTCACGTGCTTGTTAAGATGAAACCTTATACTAGGGATGTTATGAATACAAATACAGACATATCGTAACGTTTGTACATCGGTTTCTTAAAAATATTCAATCTACATTGATATTAATTAACTTGGCTGAAGTTTTTTCATAAAAATATATAGGCATATTTTTAATATTTTTTACTCATATCGTTTTTTTTTTTAATTTAATGCTGATTACATAAAATATATAAACTAATGTTTGATCGTAATAAATCCATTATCGTAAACAAAAAATACCAAATTTTTATAAAGGGCCTGTAATTCCAACGGACTAATAGAACCCAGTCTTAACTGCCTATTAAGATTTTCAAGGGAGTAAATGTCAAGGCGTAGAAATGACGTCACAATGTCGATTGAATTAAGGCTATACGAACATAATAAATACAAAATAACTTATAAATCTATGAGCAATTTTTTTAATTTTTTTATTACCATCTCACAACACGGTTATATAAATTAATAAATATACTTACAAATCTCATGAGACATTTCTAAATACGTTTTTCATCAGACTCCTTCAGACCTGGTGACCGAGGAACCCGAAGACGAGGACTACTTCGAACTGAACCCTCCACACCTGTGCTACAACGGACAGTGCTTAGTGTACATGCAACATTCCGCCAGGCTGAGAGTTCCGCTGTCCCTGCTGGCGCCAGAACCGCCAGGAGACAACTCCACAGTCGAGAACAATTGGTGCACATATCGGACGGGTCGGTCTACTTAGATATACTTGTAATTGTTATGTAACCTCCTTAGTAAAATTATACATTAGGCCTAAAATTCATATACTTTAACCTATGTATAATTAATTAGGAGATAATATAATAATCTGTATTTACGTTAACATTGACATACCTTAAGCATTTATAGTCTTTGTTCTCAAACGCAGGTGGTGCGTCAAAGTGTTTGGTACCGCCGAGTCGTTTGGCGGAGATCTCAGTGGAGGGTGAAACGTGTAAGCCCGCGGTCAGGTGTCAGGTCATGGATCCCTACGACGAACCGGACGGAGTGTTGGCGGACGCTGAGTGTAGGCTCGTTGTCGGAGAACCCACCACCACCTTCTGGACTTACCTCGTCATCAGGTCGGCCTGTTACCGTACATAACACTCTCACACGTAACGTAATGTAACTAATCTGTCTTATTTTACTAAAGTCGATTACTTATGACAAAAAATATAGCAAAATAACTAGTGTAGTAACATGCACTTCTAGTTTAGTTGTAATTAGTAATAATATTTTGCACATATACAGGGTGTTGGCGGATATATGGCCAACCGCCGGGCTGGCGTTACTAGGCGCGGCCTGCGTGATCGCTACTAGAGAGACTTCGCTGGGTCGTGGCGATGTTGGCCGGCAGTTGGCGTTCGGGACACTAGGGTTGGCCATATTCCCGCCACTGGCCGGGTACGCCGGCGAACAGATGACGGAATCTCCGTACCTGGTCCCCTTCCTGTTGCACGCCGTGTTCATGGTCATAGGAGCTCTCATCCTTTTGTGCGACACGTGAGTATAAAGAAGCACAACTAATACAGCACGTGGGAAAATCTGTGGGAATAACAGATAACATTGGTTTAATCCGTTACCAGTGGTTCCCAAACTTATTTTATGTACTTCCAAATACTTTGAGAACAACTTTTTTGACGTCCCCGTTTTGTTCCCTTACTGAAAAACTATTACAACATATCCTTGATAAATGAAATTACTCTACACAAGGCCTGAGTTTTTTCTGGGTGTTTTAGCGCCTCACTTTAGACCAGCAAATCCCACTAGAGGGCATTATCGCCCACTTTGGGAAAGACTGCTACAGAAACATCGGGTTAATTATAAAAAAATCCGAAACAGTTCGATCGTTACTATAATGTTAGTATTTAATTCGTAACGACAAAAAAAAAACATAAAATCATGAGCTTCGTAAACTAAAAAAACGTTTTAAGTAAGTAGAAACTGTTTAAAACCTCTTACGGTTGCATCGCTTATCCGTTTAAAATCACATTATTTTAACCTTTATGTCTCGTTGGCGGGAGGGAACTTTGGACGAGTACTTAACTTTTGTCGCAAACTATCATACACTTGGTTAGAGAGGAAACTTCTAACAGCAGAGTACTATAACCGACGTGTGACGTACAAGTATAGTCACTAGTACAGAGTACAGACAATGAGAAAAAAAAAGTTATATTATAACCGAGCACTTCGCCCTTACGACGAGTTCACATTTTCACACTATAGACGTGGCGTTTCAAGTTTTTCTTTCAAAAGTCTCACACGACAGTATTAACGTAGTAACGAATAAAAAACTATAAACGTTATGTGTGGTGACGTCTCAAACATGTAGTAAGGCCGCGGACTGGAGTGAGAGCCTACACACGTCACGTATACAGTATACACCACAGCATGTACATTATAAAACATGTTCATTGTTTCTTGTAATATTGTATCCGGTTTTTAAAATCTCCGTACTTATCGGAGCGTCTCGTCAGCCTGCAGCGTTAATGTCCTGTTTCGCTTACTTTTAATGTGTATTTCAAATTCTGTTTTTTAAAGCGTAAAGCGCTTTGTTCTGTTAGTCTCTGTTTTGATACGTCGCTTTCGTTGTCCTTGTGGAATTCAATCAATTTTTATACAGACCCATGAAGGCGAAGTCGCCTAATTAGTTTTTTTATACTTATATGTTATTCTTCAGCGTACACCCGGTTGGTAAACCGTGAATTATAATACCAAAACTTTTTCGAAGAAGTTCTATTCAATGTATGAATTTTTTCATTGGAATTCATTGAAACATTGATGTTCGTCACTCAAACAATATTAGCTTCAAACATCAAAGTGATTCGTTAACAGCGGCAGTTTCGAAACTCTTAGTGCAATATTTTTTGTTATATATAAAGTTTAAATGCTCATATTGAAATATAAAGTTTATACACTATTTTAGATCTTACAATCAATGGTACCATATAATAATTTCAGTAATTATATATTATTTTATACGAGGGTAGTCGTATGTTATACATACATCTGTGCGTGTTCTCTGCATGAGCAGTCACATGCCGCTGTCGACCCCTGAGTGGTGGTGGCACACAGCGACCGGGGTGCTGGCGCTGCCGATGTCGGCTGTCCGGAGATACGGCGCTGAAACAGCAGCCGTTAGCGCCGTGCTGGTGCTCCTGGGAACGCTCTGGAGCGGCATCGACGCTTACTTACCATGGTTTGTATGAACACAAATAATTAATGCAATTAAATTCAATTGAAATAACTTTTTTGTGAGCTCAAATGATTTCGATAAGCACTGCACGGAAATTTTCGATAGACATGTTAAATTTTTTAGTATTTCTACGCCGTATCCCTAGTGTCGGATGTATGGTTTGTGTTACGAACTCTTTCTTGTTCGTTCGTTGGATACAGAAGTTAAAATAAATTTAAATCTTAGCAGCCTAAGCTCTTCATCCGACTCCCACAAAGACTAATGAGATCTAAGATTTTCGCGAGTATTCATTTAAATAAAACTAGTATTATTCGGATTTACTACGCGGATTTTTATTATTTAAAAACTACATAATCCCGACGTTTCGGTTACTTTGCAGCAACCGTGATCACGGGCAGACGACGTGATCACGGTTGCTGCAAAGTAACCGAAACGTCGGGATTATGTAGTTTTTAAATAATAAAAATCCGCGTAGTAAATCCGAATAATACTAGTTTTATTTTCCACAAAGACTCTCTATGATATTTGAATATGGCCCATGTGGCACACTAGCATATATTATAACAGCTTTATTGAAACTAAAATTAAATAATTAAATAACATAGATTCTTAAAAAAATATTTTAAATCCTCCTTCTGGTGTGTTTTAAATACATAATTGCATCTTTGGTAAATGTTTGATCGAGCCCTCAAACTCCTGTACCTATGGTGCTCAGCCCAGGTAGTTAGATCTTATAGGACTGACAGATATTGTAGGACTAGTTTGTCAAAAAGACGAAAGATAAGTGACGTCATTGTTGGTGGCGGGGAAAAGGAGGGTAGTCTAGAAGCTTTGTAGACTTACAACGAATAAAAATAAGCTAGCGATAAAAGTTGTCAAAAAAGTCTTAGTTTTGTTGGATATCTATTTCCATACCAAAGTTAGTATTATCTAAGTCGTGTACATATTTTGATCGCTCCCCAGGACCGTGTTCCAACTCAACGGAACCCTAACGGAGGTTGGTTTGACTTTGACTGCCGGTTCGTTGCCCGCCCTGCCGGCGCTGTTCTGGGCGGAAGCTCTCGTGGACTACGTGGGACATTCTAACCTCTTCATCACAGCCTTCACCTTTTACTGCCTACGATACACCGGTAGAATAGGTTTTACGATAAATAATAATGAGTGTCATATCAAAACAAAAAGCAATATCGAGCTGGTACTGGATTTAAAATTCGGATACTAGTCAGGGCACTACAGCTTAGTTGTTAAAATAACTGGAACGGAGGTTCCGGAGGGTACAGATTCAAATTCTGCTAGTAAAATAATTTTTCACTACATGTTCCATTTGAATTTTCAATAAGTAGAGTAAGTAATGTTAGTAAGCGTCCACCGAAATATTAATATACATATACTTCTTATCAAAAGTCAAACTTCCTCTTTTCCAACAGAAAACAGACTTAAATTTAGTCCTTCAATAACGAGAGCATCAAGACTAGCCAGACTTCTGGAAGTGATAATGTATTCGGTTGCAGGTCTAGCATACGGTGACTCTTACACCTGGATCGTTGTGTGCGAGCTGCTGGAGGTGTTCACTCTCAGCCTGGTGTGGGTGACGGCCATGTTGTACTTCCGACATCTGGTGCCCAGGAAATACACCACCACTGGCCAAGCGCTGCCCGTTATAGCACATTTCTGTATTGGTACGATCTATGAATACACTAAATATATCATGCGAAAACTAGTGAGGTACAGAAATATCAGTCATTGGGAATAAAGCTTTTAATGTAATTGATGTTCATTTCTTGTCGAAGAGCTGATAATGATACAGTCGGCATTTTTCTATCAGAGGTTTGTGCATTACAAAAACTAACTTGTCAGTTCTAATAGTATGACCAATAACAAATAACTCAATCGATCGATCAACAAAAATTATTACTAAACGAAAGAACATTCAAGATATGTTGATGTTTTAAACGACGTCACTCTTACGAACATTTCCACGGAGACTGATCGAGCACAGACCTCGCTGACTGGAATAATGAACATACCACATCTAAACTAAAAAGTTTTTTACCAAAACCCAATATTACATATGGCCTCGTCCTATGACACTCCAGGTCGTTGTATTGGGTCCATCATCGGTGGGCTGGTGTCTATGGAGCGTCCGCTGGAGTCCGCGCGCCAGGTGTACCGCGGCCTGGGAGTGCTGGCGTTGTTGGTGGCGGCGGTCTACCTCGCGCTGTACCACCTCCTGCTGGCGCCGCGCTGCGCCTCGCCAGCTCAATCTCCCCCCAACCATCTCTTACAAGGTATTATAATGCACGGTTGATGACCTCAATAATTAAATTCAACCCCCGTATTAACATAGCACTATAACATCGATCCATACGCTCTTTAACATTTCTTTTCACGAACTACCCTCCATTTGTACTAACTTCGACCAAATGTTCAGAGCCGCGCGATCAACTCTAGCGCGCTATCGCGATACATGCTGAGCGTTTCCAGGTTTTCGTTCACAAACCACGTTGGTAGTAGCGTGTGTGAAGTGTCACGTATTATAACCTGACAATAAGTTGGTAGTAAAGCTATCGCTGATGAACAAATCAAACGCAACACAACTTAGATATGTTTATTTAATCCAATTAATAACTAATAAGATATCGTTCGAAGCCATTTCATTTTCAAGCCATTTTTTTTTTCTGTACACATTAAGCTAGCACGGTGGAAGGACAATTTAATGGGAAAGGTATGTGAGGATATTCCTTTCGAGTCAATGCTGTTGCAGTGTAGCTTAGTATGCACATACATTTCTTTTAATCTCCCTAATTTTTATATTGTTCTGTATTATAATGTTATTATTGAGGATTTTATTACAAACAAGCGTAGAAATTAATATTAAAATTAGATCTGTATATTTCAAATTTATGCACATGGAATTATTAAAAACTATTCCAAACTGGACTCGTCCTCAAACAGCTTTCTTTATTATATTTATTCTTAGCTCGATGTCCTTGCCCTCGCGTATGTCTCGTGTAGTCCAAGCAAGAAATTCTTCACAACAATAATAATTTGGTGTTCATTAATTTAATTACAGGCCTGAACACCAACGGCAGTTCGAACGGCAACTACTCTCCGATGCGAGTGTATCACGAGGAACGTTCCAGAAAGGGACATTTCCGCTATTGATGACCTGTAACTCACCTTTAGTCACGACAAGTACATCATTGTGATACACGCAACTTCATTTAGTTTATAGGCTTTATATTTACGACAATGCATTTAATTAAGTTTTGACATTTTTGCATAATTTAATCTTAACATGTTTCGAATAGTCTTTTTTGATAAGTAATAAAAGTTTTTTCTTTAGATTCGTAGTCGTTATTATTTCTCTTAACTATAAAGCGCAATTCGATACATCATAAAGCAAATCTATTTTAACAGAAACACCATTTATTATCCTAGAACATATCACATCAAGAAGATCTGACGAAAAAAGTTCTAATATGTACGGGACAGTTGTAAAATCGCTACTTTAATTGGTAAAGTCATGTCTATTTTTTAAACAAAATACAGAATATACAGTGACAGTGACGTCTGGTTTATAATAACCTAACAGATACAAAAATATTTACAAATATTAATAAATACAGTTTGATATTAAATATCGATGTATTAAAAGTTTAAACTTAATGATACTTATGTATATGTTATATATATGCCCCATATATTTTCCTACAACTGTTATTCCCAGTCTTTATTTTACAATTCCCTTATAAGTATGACCTTATGATTATGAAAATAAAGTAAAAATAACGTTTAAAAATCCCCATGTCTGATCATCGCCCGCCCTCGCCCAGTACAATATACAGTATGATAGTTTTAACAGAAAATATATTCCGTCAATAACATACGATAATGAACATTTTAAACTAAAATGAGACGAATAAATGCTGAAAGAGAATTTCGATAATTATGTATTGAATATAGTAAAGGCTAAATAAATTGGACAGTTTATTTCGTTTGTAATCTTCTTACACATTAGCGGGAGTCGTGCAGGTTGTATAGTTTATAATAATATCAAAACCTTGTAAGTGACAATGATTAATAAAAAAATTATTTATATTTGGCACGGTTTTTCAATGTGTTTGAAGTGATAGTCATTCTTAGTAATCACCAAAAATCTCATTAGAGATGCAGCTCAAAGTAAAATAACCGTCAATTTAGCGTTGATTTACATATATTTATAATGAGTTATACAAAATCAAATAATTTTTTTCTGTAAATATGAATCGGTATTAAATTTTTAGGATAACAAAGACATTTTGCACTCACTGTGAGCTCAGTTGTTTTCATGAACAAAGCACTAAGCTTTTTCACATAAATGATAATTTAAAATAAAAAATATTTTTTTTATAACAAATGAAATACTACAAGGAGATTGTGACTACATTATCAATAAATCTTTATAGAGAACCAAACAAAAACTTAAAATAATCATTATTAAACAACACCTAGTTTTAATCGGATTGAGGACATATGAAACACTTTCTATAACCTTAATACAAAATTTATAGCAGCTATATTACAATTATTGTACTGAATCATACAAAAAACTAACAAACGTTAAACTTAATGTTAATACTCAAGTATAAAAAACTTCCTAAGCTGTCCAATAAAATAAGTATCACAAAATTACTTAATATTTTTATGTACTTATTCAATCTAGATATCCAAGCTTAAATTATTATTTTTTTACAATATTTAGCAGAATCCTTAATGGACTTTAGATGTGATTGGATATTTCACGGAAAAAAAAACGATGTTGTATCTTTATCTGTTGCATGTTGACACTTATAGTTTCGTACTAATGACACTTGATCAATTATAAATCCCAGGAGCCAAACGGCTAACAGGTATAATATAATATATTAGTTATTCACTATTTTTAACATAGACAATATTTACAGACTTGCTATCACACCTTCATTCTTTACACGTGTCCAACGTATTCTCGTCGGATGTATCAAGGGTCTGTACATTCTGTGTGTCACTGTGACCCCCGCTGTCGTCCTTCAGCAGACTTTCTATCATCTCGTCGCTCATATCATCCTGGTTCCTCTTGTCGCTGTCGTCGGTTATCACCGGCTCATTTAATAAGTTTTCTTCATCAAATTTTTCTTTTTTCATTCCATCATCATTGCCATTAACTTCGCTCGGGCTGTTTGTGTCGGTCGTGTTCTGGCTGCCTTGTGTCTTGATATCCCCGTTTTCGTTTGAATTTTCACTCTCGTTGTTCGTCTTAACATTCTCGTTCATAGGACTCGAGTGATTTTCATTAAGATTTACGTCCTTTGTTTTATTCTCCATGGTGGCTGTCATATGTGCTATTGATTTGAGGAACTGATCCTGTTCCGCATTCATGGAGTCCTCGTTACGCGAGTAGTCCATTTTGTCGCTGTTCCTTTCACTATCATTGTGCGCGGTCAGATCCACCTCCTGACTCTCAATCATACTGGACTCCATTGAATTCTCGTCGATAAAAATGGGATCATCGTCGTCCTCTTGTAATATTTCTACGTCGTCGTCGTCGCTGGTGCTGCCACACGTCTTCTTGGCGACGTACTGTTTAAACTCTTTATTGATGTTGTCTTTGATTTCCCTAAACCTGGTTATGGATGTAGCCAGAGCCCTCTCCAGAGTGTGATGGAGGTGACGCATCTCATTTACAGATCTGGTTCGGAGGTACATGGTCGTAGCCTCCTTTTTCAAATGGTTCAAACGCGACAGCGGATATTCCAAAGCATCGATGGCGTCCAGAAGATTATATCTGTACCATTCAACGGGGACGTGCATATCGCATATTCTCGACTCGCTGGACTTGTTCTTATTGGCCCTGGCGGCCCGCATGTTGCTGCGGTTCAGGGGATTGCGGACTTTCGTCGGTGTCGGTTGCGCAGACACGGCACTGAGCTTCGCCGCGAACGTGGTTCCCTTCGCTACTTTACTTGTATTTTCTTTAACAGCGACTATGGTAGCTGAATATCCACACGGCATTGAAGGGTTGGCGTTTATGGCGAATATCCTTCCGTCGGGGAGTCGGTACATTTTGTTTGATGATAGCGTCTGCGGGTCCACCCTGAACTTGAGTCCGCCTGTTGCCGCATTGACTGTGACGTCATTCTCAGTCATCTGTATAATATTTTCGGGTGAGAGGTCCGGCAGTGAACTTGACTGACGGACGACAGGTGTGACCTTGGGCGCCGCCACAGGTCCGGGTGTCATACACTGGACGTCATCATCGCCGGTGTCTTCAGTCACCTGCTAATAAAATTACTCATTAATACACCTCTATATAGATATATATCTATTTCATCAAGATTGGTATACGATAAATGTTTGTTTCTCATATCTGTTTGGAGGGTTTGAGACTTAAAACATAAGGAATTTGCCGTAACTTTATAAACACAGAAAGAATTGAGATTATAGCTTTTTAAAACTGGTTTAAATTAAATTATAATATGAACAACTACATTAAACAGTAATCTTTATTTCTTCTTGCCTTTACTACTTGTAAGGGCGCATTTTCATTGGTCGATAAGGCCCGCATTCGGGGTGCGGGAGATTTCTGTAACGCATGCCATAGGGCCCGCAAAGAGTTTATCGTTTTCACTGGTCGTCAGAGCCCGCATACGGGGTGCGGGTGATTTCTATAACGCATGCCATAAGGCCCGCATGCGGGGAGTCATTTTCACTGGTCGTTAGAGCCCGCATTTGAAGTACGAGAGAATTAGGTACCTACAGTTTGGCAGTGGGTTTTGAGATAAGCAGACGTACTCGCCATGGATCAACAATTATTGCTTTGTGGAGCAATTTTGACTGTTTTCGGTGTATTAAAAAAGAAATTAATAACTTCTTTGAAGAAAAAGAAAAAGAGATTTTGGATGCGAAATTTACTTAAAAGTAGAAAGATGCACGGTGCTTCTAATACGTTGTGTGCGAACTTGAATCCGGCATTGGAATGTGATGTAGAAGATCATGATAATTTTTTCAGAATACCTAAAAACTTATTTGACGATTTATTGAGAAAGGTAGAAAAAAGAATTGAAAAAAAAGGCACATTATTTCGTGAGGCTCTTCCTGCAAGATTAAAACTTGAGGTCACCTTACGTTATTTAGCTACCGGAGATTCTTACAAAAGTTTATATTACTTATTTCGTGTGTCCCCTTCTATTATGAGCAGTTTTATACCAGAAGTGTGTGACGCTCTCTATGATGCACTGGCAGATTATATAAAAGTAAGTACATATAAATATAAAAATAGTAAATAATATTAAGATTATAAAGTAAATGTTTATTTAAATTTTGAAATATTCTTATAAATTTGTACGTTTCGAAGTTTTAATTACGTTACGTACGTACGTACGTACGTTAAGAAGTTTTAATTGAGCAGAATACACTTCCGGTCACCTTAAGCGTACCACCCTTTTTTATGGACACCAATTTATTGAACTATATTGAAATGCCGTTTTCGGAGTGTTATGGGCAGAAACAACAAATTAGGTTACAAAATATTGTTTTCAAATGTACGTTCTTAGAAATAGTTTTATTTGAAAGAAAGAAAGAAATTTTCTTCTCTTCTTTCGAAAAATCTTTAGAAAAATCTTTCTTTCTTTCTTTCAAATAGTTTTATTTAAATTTTTTTCATTTTTTCATTTGATAACCAAAAATGTATCGTTTTTCTCGGATGTACGGATATTGTGTACAACCATCTCTAAATATTGACTAACAAAATATTTCTTTATTGTTATTAGTTTCAAATTTCAATGTCTGGTGGATTACAAAGTGGTTCGATTTTGGTGTCCGCGAGTGTAGTAATCATTTAATCAATATCAAATAATTAAATGAAATAAAAATGCCTTACCAGGCAAATAGATGTTGTATAAATAATATATAAAATTACTTCATATGTTTGTGAAACTGATGTTGTTGAAATCGTCTTCATAGTTAGATAAATTAGACACAGATGCGGAACTTAAATATCCTGGATTTTCTGGATCATAGATATTGGACGTCGAGGTACCATAGGACAACAACGAAGATTTGGTTTGCTGTCTCAATGCTTTTAATTGAATTTCCGATAAAGCCTTTTGAATATCTGTTTTTGCAATAATTGAAAACTCGCGTGGCAATGTACGTAAAGTCGAGGCTATATATCTCCCAAAAATGTCGAATTCATCTTCTTTATTTTGTAGTAACGATGTTGTATTTTTAGTAACATTCTCGGCAATTTTATTTATTTTGTCAATGGCTTCATGTACCTCGTCCTGTCTTTTATTTGATTTGCCCCTTTTCTTCGTTGCTAGTTTTGATGGCACAGTGAATGTAGATGAAGACGTTTCGGTTAGTTCTTGAACTCGATTTTCAGTAATTTCATCCGCAGCATTTGAGTTTTCTTCTCTATCATTCTCTTCTAATACCGTATTATTATTTTCGTAGTCAACAGTATCAGTAGCTATTTCCGAATTTTCATCGATCTGTAAATAAAAAATATTCATGATTATATGTTCTTTTTTCAGGTCCCAAACACAGAACAAAAATGGATGGATATAAAAACTGGATTTCAGTCAAAGTGGAATTTTCCTGGATGTATTGGGGCAATTGATGGTAAACATATAAA
Source organism: Danaus plexippus (assembly GCF_018135715.1). Lineage (NCBI taxonomy): Eukaryota > Metazoa > Arthropoda > Insecta > Lepidoptera > Nymphalidae > Danaus > Danaus plexippus. Next base: position 5,960,279 of record NC_083547.1, read on the forward strand.
CTTGCGAGCTCCAGCCTGTAGTGGATCTGAGTTCTATAATTATAAAAAAACTTTTAGCATTGTTTTACTAGCTTGTGTCGATGATGATTATTCATTCACTTATATTGATATTGGAGCAAAGGGCAGATATTCTGACGGCGGAGTTTTTAGTAATTGTTCTTTAAAACGAGCAATCGATGACGGTAGTCTGAATATTCCAGCAGAAAGTGTTATTGTTGCGGATGCTGCATTCCCGCTTCAAAATAATATAATGAAACCATACCCGGGAAATAATCTAACGACACGGCAAAAAAAATTTAATTACCGTCTTTCAAGGGCTCGGCGAATTGTAGAAAATGCGTTCGGTATATTGGCAAGCCGATTTCGAATTTTTGAAAAACCAATAGCCAACAACGTCAAGGATACCATAAAAATAACAAGGACATCTTGCGCGCTTCATAATTGGCTAAGAAAAAATGATTCTAATTATCTTGAACCTGGACTTGCGGATTATGAAGATATCTCTACTGGTATAACAATTAATGGCTCCTGGAGACAAGTGCCTCTTCGAAACTTCGAGAACATGGGAGAAGATAATACCTTAACTGAAAATGGGACAACAATTCGGGATAGATTCGCTGATTACTTCAGTAGTGAAGGTGCAGTGCCGTGGCAAACAAGATTTATTCACTAACATTCCGGAACAATTTGAGGGTAGACTGCACTAGGGACAGCGCCGCGGCAGAACCCACTATGCCCCGCGGCACTTGTTTCTTTAATAATACACTTCTCATGAAAAAAACGAAACATTTCGATTTTTATTTAACTTATGATAATAAAACAGGAAGTACCTATATAAAAAAAAATATTTCAATTGGATCATCAATTCATTAACATTTTTAATTGAACACCTCATAGGTATCGCTACTAACCTAAACACACATTTTTTCAGTAATCTTTAAAAAACAAACTCGCGAGGTGTTTTTTTTTATGAGAAGTGTATTAGATATTTTATATTATATGTGATATTTTATATAATATTATATTTCTTAAAAATATATATTAAATAACCTACTTAATTAGGATTGTCTTTGGTAACATAAATAAAGTTTGTATACTTACATTTGAAAATGTCTTCTCTTTATTTTTAAATGCTCTTAAAAATCCATCGGCAATTGAAAACCATGACACCTTCGGTTTATAAACAGAATTTTTTTTAATTCTTGATAGTACGATGACCTTAAATTTTTAATTTTTTTTGGTATGTCTTTGTCTGAGATGCCACTAATGTTTAACTTTTCCGCAATTTGTTTGTACGCACTTTGTCTTGCGTCATGATTTTTATACAAAGCACTCGTTACGTTCCACAAACATTCGTAGTCTCGATACATCTCTACGAGTTTTAGCATTTGTGAATCCGAAAACCGTTCAGCCATTTTGCTCCCACGCTGCGTAAATAAACAGCGTTAATAATATAAATAACGCGCGTAGTATTGATGACGTCTCATAAATGACTGAACGGAGACGAGTCACCGCATGCTTTGTATCGACCGAGTTATCGACTGACTAGTTTCATTTGTCGTTATCCCGAATGCTGATATCACCCGCACACGTTTAATCGACCAGTGGATTTCATTGGTTGTTAGCTCGCATGCGGGTACTCCCCGCAATCGGGCTAACTACCGACTCTTCGACCAATGAAAATGCGCCTTGATAGAAATCACCCGCACCCCGTATGCGGGCTCTGACGACCAGTGAAAACGATAAACTCTTTGCGGGCCCTATGGCATGCGTTACAGAAATCTCCCGCACCCCGAATGCCGGCCTTATCGACCAATGAAAATGCGCCCTTAAAGCTGGTTCAAATTAATTAATAATATGAACAACTTAATTAAACAGCTATCTTTATTTCTTCTTGCCTTTACTATTTGTAAATACTATTATAATTTTTGTATATATGTAAGTACGTATGTATTTATATCATATATAAGTCCCAGGCACTGTTGAAGCTCCTCTTCCTCCAAACGATGAACCTGCCCCCCGCAGGTATGATCAAATGATAAGAAGTTTCGTCTCGTCACATATATAATTAATGTATCTCACCTCACACAATGGCTCTAAAGGAAAATCTGGTGTGCAGACTACATCATTGTCCTGGGAGGTGCTAGCTATGGCTGCAACCGCATTAATGTCCAGACCCTGAAAATTTTACACACACTTTGATTAAATCAATTGTTTGTATAAATAAAACATCAGTAACATTTAATTTCATACCTGTGTTAAATTTTCCAAAGAAAGATTTATATTGTCATTTGAAAATGTACCACAATTACTGTAACCATTGTAAACTACCGGCATTTGAGGTGGTTTAGGTCTTATCCTTTGATAGGTGTTAAACGACTGTTTTCTCTCATGACTAAATCTCACTGGATTTATAACGGTAGAATTTGGCATCTGAAATAGTAAAAATTGTAACTATTTAACATGCAATATTAATAAAAGTATTTAAAGTGATTTTTCTTAGACTGCTGTAGTATACTTAATGAGTCGTCATTAATGGACAGCTATTTTAATATTAAACTAAATATGATAAAGCTCAAAATCTTTTAATTTCGTTGATCAACTTATAACAGTTAATTTCCTTTCTTTCTATAATTAATAAAATAATAACACACCCTTATTTTTTTAGGCATCGGTGATACATTTATCTGGTTGACAACTTTGGTTGGTATGGACAAGGGATTTTTTATGATGATCGGTTTGTTCTTTGGGCTCGCCGGTCGTTTCTGTGCTTTCTTTGCTTCTACTTTTGTTGATTCATCCAAATTTATCGATGCAAATTTTTTGACCTGTTTTACAAATATTATATGAGTTATTTTTTACATATTTGTCATAATATAATCTGTAGTAGAATGAATATCCATATATGTACATATGTGTGTGTGTTATATTTTGTCATACCTGTATTGTTGGTGGTATTTTATTTATAATTGCGGTTGTTTGTTTCTTGACTGATGTTTCTATTTCTTTCTTCTTAGATTCTTGTTTTTCCTTTTTCTTAGAAACTTTACTTTTACAACATTCAGAGTTATCTTGAGAACAATCTTTCAAATATGCTTCTTTCATAGCAAGATCTTTGGTTTGTTGCAAAATTCTAATTGAAAAATTTTAATGATTTAGTTAAAATATTCATACAATTGTCACTTATCTATTAGAAAGTATATATTAAATTAATAGTTTACCTATTTTTTAAACAACAATATCTCAGCACAGCCCAGCAAATACCTCTTAAATCCCAAAGACATTTATTATTACACTTAAAACATTTCCAGTCATCTAATTCTTCAATTTCCTTTATCTTTGGAGCACCCAAATTTCTTTTGATACATTTCTATAAAATAATGTGATGGTCATATTTTTTTATACATTAATAAAGTTATAAGAATATCATATTTATTACCGCACAGAAGACATGCGGGCAGGCCGAGCAACAATAGACCTGGCCACCTTGTCCGCACCACCGACAGTACAGTTCAGATCCATCATCACCCTTCTCAAACTCTCCGCTATTATAAAAGGTATGACAAGTATGGCAGACTAGTGTTCTTAACATTGGATGGCGTCTCATACGAGACTCATTGCGTGGGGAACATCCTAAATGGCGATCACAAGCAGAACAATGCAATCTCATCGACGTTATTGTGTTTAAATCTGAAAAAAACAATAAAATACTACTGAAAAAGTAATCATATTGCTATATAAAGATACACTTGAGGCTGAAAAAAAAGCTATATGTATTAAATTATATTAAAGTTTACTGGAGTTCATTATAAACTATCCATAAGTATACTTTATCAGAGTGCAGACTATCACCCAGCAATATGTGAATCCAATTAATGTAATAAAATTGACAATCGGCATCCAACTTATTAAATAAAGGCTTCACATTTGTATTATTACTAATATTTTTACCTTTAAATTTATTTTTGTAATAATCTCTCTCATCCTGTTGTATATCTTCATCAAAATCTTCATCCGTCGGATCTAAAATGTAAATACAACTATGTATATTTTTGCATTAACATCATCTAGATGTCTAAGAAACGGTAGTGTCCAATTACAAAGTACGATTGTAATTAAAATATTTCTTGAATACATGAATAAAAACAATATTTAAATACACTGATAATGAATGAAACTTGAAAACTAAATTATTTCATAACAGACCTGGGAAAGGCGGGAACTTAATTTCATTTTCTTTTACCGGCTTCTCCAACACTTCAATAGAATCGTTGGCGAGATCGCTCATTGTGTCAGTTACTGTAGCAGTATGACAAAATTCCAATTATACAACAACTTTCATTATAAGAGTTCAAAATAAACACTGGTCTCTTTATATATTTTTATAAGTAAAATGACTTTTTGTCTATTCAATAAATTATACAAGCAAATTCAATTCAGCCATATTGGCATTTCTGTTTTTTTTTTAATAACACGTAAATTTACAAACAGACTACCCAATGTAGTGTTGCCATAGTACTTGTTCGATTATATATAACATTATCCTGTTTAATAAAAATATTTAAAAGCAGTAAAGCTTTGAAATTACTTATATACTGTGTTACAATTTATAAATATTCATAAGTATTAAGTATAACCATTATGTTCATAATACTCAGATATTTTTATTTTAAAATTCTAAACTAATTTCTAATGAATAATTTAAAATGTACTATAATTTTATAAAACTACGAAGCAGATAAAATATCTATAGTAAGCAATAAAATAAAAATTATCGGAACATTTTTAAGTTTGTAAAATAAATTTATTAATATTCTGTTGAATTAATACTACAGATATTGTAGTGGTACCATACCTGTATCAGGATCATTGTAAAATTCGATAACTGGATTCTCGTATTGATGTAAAAGCGGCAAAATATGAAGATCTTCCTCGTTTTCATTAGGGTGACATATTTTTTTATACGCCGCAATAATTTTGTAAATATCCACATGAGCTTCGAATTGCGCACGATGAGTCAAAATTAATTGTTCATTTTCATCGTAGATTTTTATAAATTGCATTTCAGCTAGAATGTCCCTTTGTTCATTACGAAATGGAATGTACAAGGTCACCATTAGACGTTTGTAGTCTAGTATTTCATTAGCCATGTCGTATTGTTGATAACGTACTATCCTCGGGATTTTCCTACGGTGATATATTTTTTCACTCTGCTGATTAACATTTTTTTCTGGTGACAGCTCTTCTCCAATTTCTTCATCATCTTCTGTATCCCAATTTTGTTTTTTCCTAGTTTTGACTGCATACCAAGCAACAAAATCAATTAACGAAATATTTCCTAATTCTGCAGGTCGATTTTCGTATTTCTCGAAACAGTTTTCTTTCCAAATATTGGTATCGTCATCAGGAAGCCATTCTAATTCTTTTTCTGTTTTTCTAATACGATGACGTTCGTGAGGCCACATCGTAGGAATGAATTCTACTTTTGGTGCTGACGTAGACATTGGTTCTCTAAGAAGAAACCATGCTGCTTCTTGACTGGACATTTCTATTGTATTAAAAATACTGACACCCATATGTTTTGTCATATCAGCTAAATCGAAATTTGGATTTTCTTCCAAAAGATCTAATAGCTTTTGTTGAAGATCGCTGACGCCTCGGTTCAATCTGTATATACACTCGACAACGTATGCAGCACAGGAATCATCATCTGTTATGTATTGAATATCCATGTTTGATTTCAAATGATGAAAAATAAAAGGATTGAAAAAGTTATGCCATTTTTCATTAGGATGACGCTTAACGAAAACCGTTGGCCGTACAATTCCAGCCGACAATATTTTATAATAGTCTTCATCAGATGTTACGTTATTTTTACGATAAAAATCATCAATATTATCGTAGTCATTGTCTTCAAGACATTGGTGTAATGTTTGATATCTATTTTTGTACTTTTCACGAAGATGTTTTTCGTCATCAGTAGATTTAGCTAAAGGCTTAAGTAAAACAGTTGAACGACTAGGCATTGTGGGTGCATTGAATTTACATTTCCTTTGATTTAGATTATTTTTATAACATCTAGAAGTGTGATGATGAGTGACGAGATCAATATGCCCTGATGACTCCGTTCTCGATACTGATATTAAATCATCAATAAGTTGAACAGCAGAATTCATATCTGCCCCAAAAGCATCTCTAGGCGCCTCATTCAGCCAAAGCAAAATATGCGCATGAGGAGTTCCTTTTTGAGAAAATTCAATTCTCTTGAAATAATGTTCAACATAATGCTTACCGAATGGGCTTACGGTTTTATTTTGAAGAATAGTCAATATGACGTTCACCAGTTTATTGAAATAAATGACGCAAGTAACGGCATCCTCATTTATTAAGGTTGACTTGGCTTTATAGTGCAATCGATCGACTTCTGAATCGGTAATATCCGTACCATGTTTCAATTTATGTAATATTTTTAAAAGGGATTTCCACGATATTTCATTAGCGCTCAACGTTAAAAATACCGTTGGCTTACCAAGTTGCCTGATCATCGCAAAGAGGTCTTTTTTCCGACTTTGCCAATATTTTACAGAGTTTGGTATGGATTTGAGAAGAGTAAAACTTGATTCCACACATCCATTGAGATGACTGGAAGATAGTAATTGTTCTTTCGTTATGTTTTTGCCCTGGGCGATATTTTTAAAAGCAGTATTGATGTTTTCATTTAGTCGGAGTCGCATGATCTTCATAGCTAAAAATAGCAAGTGACGAGGAGTAACGCCCCGTCGATCAGTGCGCCGTAGTTCACTTGTTGCAATTGAGTATACTTTATAATTAACACCATCTTTAAATTCCCGAAATTGACCGTAGTAAATTGACGGGAAAGATAATTCTTCCACATGAGCATTAAAGTTTAGGCTGGTAGAACTTTTGCACCCCTCCGGTGCACTTTGTAAATATTTTTCTTCTGACCATAAAAGAGTATGCTGTTCAGCATCTGAACTACCGCAAATTACAAGAGGTTCAGCAAAATCATCTAAAACAATATCTGGATTCGCCTCATAATCGCTAGATTCCTTCAAAAAATCCTGGCTGATTTTAATATCATAGTGCTTATATAGTGGGGTGTTCACAAGATAATCTAGCCATTCTTTAAGAACCCTCTTATCTACCAGATCTTTCAAATAAGTGGATTTGTACATTGATCGTTTTTCGATGTGAACATTTATACAATAATCGTCTTGTAAATTACGAGGTAAAAACTGGACCATGTTATTATTCTCAACTGGCACATTGATAACTTGTCCACAGATTCCGTATTGTTCTTTGACGTAACGCAACCGTCGAATCTGCATAAAAGGTAATATCGGTGATATTAATCGCTCAGAAACTAAATCTAATTCCGGGAGATTCGGCTTAGGTGGATAACTAAATCCATTGTAAACTGATAAGTTCGGTATTTTACCAGCAAGTAATGAAACTTTACAGGTCGCACATACGAGAATATCTTGAATTAAGACAGTTGGACATATTTGTTCCAAGATGGCACTACATGATGAAGGAGGTCTTTTCAAATCATTTTCGAACCAAAGTGTTTCACAAACAGTACACGAAAAACCAAATAGATTATTCTCGAATAAGTTTTCGAACAGATTATGAGCTCCGTTATGTTTGATATATAACGTATAGAATGATGACGCATCTTCTGCGGCTCGTCTTCTTCGTGCATTGAGTCTGTCTCGGTACCGACGACAATAAACACCCGCAGGAGTGTTGGAGTTTGTGTCGGAACCATGCGTCTGATTTGAAGAGTTTTCAAATTTCTCTGGATTACCAACTAATTGCATGCATGAATCTCGACCCATACTCCCGTCACTGTCACTCGTACCTTGGTTAGAACTGACGCCCTCTTTTAGCCTCTTTCGTTTCTGACGGTACCTGCGACATCTTTCCGCATTTAGTTGCTTTCGATGCAGAATTTTTATGTCCACACTGTCTTCGGACACAGAATCAATTTTATCCGACTTCTGAGACTTCAATTCGGCTGGTGAAGAAGACTGAAGGCCTAAATAAAAAGAAACATATTGAATGGACGATATAATTGTTATTATTTTAAATATTGGACGTGACTTTCTCAATTGGAACCGTGTTTAAAAAATCTTTATCTCTTGTAGTAATATATTAACCCTAAGGAAACAGAGACAGCCCCGGCGGTGAGATAAAGTATGACTTTAAGGTGAAAATGAATATGATCAAAATTAAATTGAGGATACGTTTTGATAACTTTGAAATTTAGCTAACTATTAATAACTAACTAAAAATTTATACTATTGACATTATATGGACACTATTAAAGTGGAATTTTATTGGAAAAACTAGTTAAAAATAATTCATAGCGATTTCATTGATAATTATTAATCACACCGTCGGCAGTTCAGGAATGAGCATATAAGATTAATAATTTAAGTGAAGCATGTATATTCAACGAATATTTAGATATTTGGTAATAGTATTCAATTAATCCGATCTGAGCGCTATGTTTGTAGAAGCTAAAACACATTTAATTATTCTTAAAAATTATGAATCTCTTAGTATTTGTTTTCTTTAAGACTTTGTCAATTGCATCAATATGCATTGTCCCTCTTTTAATAGCAAATTTTAGCTTGTGGCAACATTTTAAAGTGAGGAATAGTTGATTGTAACGATAAGGCTCAAAAGGACTCGTATCCAGAGCCGTAAAAACATTTACCAAAAAAAAAGGGAATAGTTGATTAGTATTTGGTCTGTCAAAAAATATGAAATGAAGCTGACATTCCTGTTATAAACTAGTGTTTGATTTATTAAATAATAAAATTAAGCCATAAATTGCCTGAGCAAAAAAGCTGTTAATCAATGTACAATCGTAACTGAAAATTTAGTGATACTACAGCACAATAACCGGTTTACCATGTTTTTGAAAGATAAATTTATTCATTTGCAGAAATAAAATATAAAATCTATCAGCAAATGAAATTATATTTATTATATTAATAAAATGAAAATTTTAAGGGGTTTTATTCCCATATCTTTAATATTTGTACTAGTGTTAAAGACGAGAATTATTTTCACATTTAATTATCGTAGTTAGTGCCAGTTAATTCTGCCTAATAATTGTAACTATTTCAACTTTATTCTTAAATTTGAATATTGATGATGGGATGTAAGCTGCGCTTTTTATTATTTCACACTACATACTCTAAATGGTTCAGTTATTTTGCAGAAACCGTGTTCATACAATATTAAATGAAGGTAGCCTTTAAGTACTTTGAATAAAATGAGATTTATCATTAGAATAATATTGTGTTCAATCTGTGAAAGCATTATTTAAAGACAAGGAGGTAGCGAATACCTTATGTCTGTCTATATTTGATCTGAATTTATTATATAACAGAAAGTCTATTTTAATTATTTACTAAAATATAATACAACAAATAATTGATCGGCTTTTTAAAAAACAAAAACTTATTTTAATAACCTTTTTTTAACAGAGGGTTCTAATTTTAAATATCTTTTAAGCTTCTGTTACATAGCTTGAATTATTAAAGTGTTAGAACATTATGCGTCCTTATTCCTTATGTCTCAGCCCTTATTTATACTCTAGTAAATACCAGGTACTACATTTTATATATCTTTATTAAATTGTCTCACAATCATAACATTATTTCGCTTTGTTTTGTACACATTCATCAATAATATTTTTTGTATATTCATAAGTTGTTTTAAAAAGTGTTGATAGAGTATTAAATAGTTTTACAAATATAATGGTTTGAAAAATACATTAGTTTTTTCAAAACTTAATCTATGTAGTCCATGATCATAATTTAACTAAAAAAAAATAATAGTTTAAAAAAACAAAAAAATATCAAAATGATAATCACTCTACTTATATCTGTCAATAAAATATTTATAACTATTTACACCATGCACCCCACACTTTTGCATCAGAAGCATCAGAGAAAGCTTTACGATTGAAAATTTTTATTTGCCTCATTTTGGCAACTATTTTTAGTATTATAGCCTTGTTAGTTAACGGAATCAAGATATTTTGCATACTATTGTAGAGAAAATTTAATGGAGATTAATTCTCTTCTTGCTAAAAATTAATTTACTGCAATAGAAATGGAAAAAATATCAAAATAGGTCAAAAAAAAACTCCTGTCCATCATGTATGCAACACCAGAAACACTAACTATGAGAAAATCAATTATTTGAAATATTTAATTTTTTTTAATCTAATCGACAATTGTAGATCATCGACTGCAAATGGCTAATTAATTCAATGTCATTTAATTACAATTAATAAATTAATTAACTTTCTTACCTTATCGACTGTAGATGAAAATTTTATAAATTAATAAAAATCTTATTTTGCAAATTGAAAAATGGAATAATTTTATCAAATTAGTGTATTGTCATCGGTCCTCGATAAATCTACAAAGTTTGAATGAAATTTGGCCATCTAAAAGTGGGTCAAAATCGCGTCCAATGAAGTTGGTTACAAACATACAGGTGAAGCTAATAAAAAGCATGTAAAAATAGAAAATAAATTTTAATAAATTTAAATTAAGAATAGTGTTAAAAATTTCAATAAATATAAATTAATAAAAGTGTGAATAAAAAAAAAATTTTATTTAAAAAAAAGCGTGGGGTGCTTTTTAAGATATTATCGGAATGATAATCACTCTACTCATATCTGTCAATAAAATGTTTATAACCATTGACACCATGCACCCCACACTTTTTTTGAAAATTACCTTTAAAGCACATTTGTAACCTTTATAAGAAAACATTTTCATATATTATTTTTCGGAAATCAATGAATTAATTAATTATATTTGTTTAAACATCACAGATCACTTTATGTTTGTACATGTGTATTTTAATTGTCTTTCTAATATTTCACAATAGATAATTACATGTCATAATATGAGTAAAAAAAAAGAAACGCGTGTATTTATCTCATTGTGAATACTAATAGATTCACTGTAAGGATTATATTAACTCACCAAGAGCCCTTTTCCTCTCCCTACAAGCACGAACTCTTTCGACATTTTGTCTCTTACGGCGTAAAATTATTTCATCATCGGATTCTATCCCAATATTGTTGATTTTTCCCTTATTGTCCGCTTTATTTGACATACTAGCTGTATCATTGTTCATTACTATCAAGTAAACAATAATATTTACATCAAAACAAAATATACCGCAGAGTACGATTAAATGACAAGTGACAATTTACATGTTGTATTTTAACCGATCAGCTGATGTGAGCCACTGGCTGTTTTGCCTAGCGCATTTCATTATTCCCAGTTCGGAAACAGCTGTAATGCGACATGTAGTAGGTGGTCTAAACAATTTGAGGCGATGAAAAAGGTTTAAGACAAAGATATCGTAAGAAACTTAGCAATATTGAAGTGATATCTGTCATTTAAGGACAAAATTAACGAGTGTGACCTTGTAATGAGAAATACCATGCCATTTATAATCTTAAAGATCAAGATATAAAAGAAAGAAAATTGTTTTTTTTTCTATATTAGCAATAACCGGTACCCGTAAATAAACAAAACAGATTTTTCATTACGAGTAAAGACAAGAAACATAGATTATAAAATAACAAGAACAATTATAATTTTATCAGGCTTATGGCCTTTTGTTTTATGATTTAAAAATTATTCTGTTTTAATTTAATATTTTATGTGCTTCAAAGAGACAGTGTAAGATTAATTTTAGCTTGAGAGAATATTTCACACCGAAAATAAAGTTAACATGTTGTTCAAGTTTTGTATTTGATTGTTTACACTTTAAAATGATGGATAAAACTCTTCCCTTTTCCTTCTATATTACAAAATAAATTAATGTAAATATATATAAAGATGTGTCAGCGCAACCACCATTTATTCAACTTCAATGTTCTGGTTACTAAAGTTATATTCAATAAATTGATATTTGGCAAATTTCTTTGAACTAATTAACTAATTTGTTTTGTTCTTTATGTTAGGTTTTCCGATTTTAGTGGATTGTCAATGTCATTGCCAAAATGAAATCGAATCAAGTGTCAATTATCCTGAAAGTCAAAACTCAGTTCATGACATCTGCGTTGTCTGTAGTGTGTATAGGTTAATGACGCTTTTGTCTATTAGTATCATACTATGTAACTACGAACAGTTACGCTGCGGCATGAGCTTCGCCGGTTGTGTATGTCGTGTTTGGAATTAATAGTTTTAATGTTGTTTTACTGCAATGCAGTTTTTATCTCATTGTTCTCTTCCAAATAGAAGAAAAATTTAAAGTGAGTCGTGATAGTCATTATTGTTTAGGGTTCGTGCCCAACGCATATGTGAAAATTTACTTAACTTTTTAACATGCGTGTTTTTATATGAAATAAAATAAAAAGTTAAAAATCTGTGATATCCTAACAATTTACTAAAGTATCAACATGACTGTGACATACACCGGTGAAGTAGCTACTTGTCGTGGATTTGGAACCTTTTTAAAAGTTTTAAATCGGTGAGTTGATTTACCTTTTCATAATATGCTAAAAAATGTTTCTGTCGCGTTTGTAACCTTCCGTATTACTTTAATCTATTTTCTTAATAATCCTTCTATTTCTTTCACTACATTGTGTAAATGAATTCAGAACCTATTCTAAATGTCTAGACATGGATACAGCAATACTTCATGTTTTTAAAAACACGTCTTCGAACTTTAATAAACTATGTGCTATTTCGTTACAAAATAACAATGAATTAATAATAACGTCAAAATTAATTCAACGTATGTTAATTACATAATAAATGTCGATATTGAAACGTAATTTGATTTTCATGCGGTCATGATTTTGATGGCTTTGATGATATTTAAGGTTTATCCTATTAGATATATGTATGTATTGGTTAATGGTACACAATTCCAAAAGATGTATTAAATCAACTGTAATTAAGAATAACAATAATGTTTGACGAAATGTTATAGAGTTCCCTCAGGACAACAAAAACTAGAAATACATAATATTGCCTTATGTTATAAATTTTCAGTGATTTATCCTCATAAATTTCTTGTGAAGTACTTCAGTTCTGCGTATTTTTTCATTCATTTCTTATTTCAAATGCATAATTGGCTATAATTTATTTATCTGTTTATTTTTTCTACAATTCTGAATTTCTAAACCAATCGTGATGGAATGAAAGCCTCATTTAAATGAAAGCCTACTTACGGCCATATCTAGGTTTTATACATAAAAGTTTAAAGCTAAGTATAAATAAATAATAAATTTAGTAAACTCGTAAACGAACACGTAAAATCTGTATTAATTATTTATACGTATTATAGGGTATTTTTTCGGATGTACAGAATGTCAATATTAAGTAAGGAAGTTTTATTTAAAGCGGACGTTGTATTTTTTCATATCAATAAAAAAAATATAGCGGGCAAACTTGGCTACAAAATAATCTAGGTAGAATATAAATAGTTATATTCTTTGTCTGTGCGTTTCAATATTATTTCTTAAATTGAACAGATGTTTGAACTTGGCAGGGTGTTTTGAAGCGTTTGGGGATGTTCGCGAGGGTCATATGCAATACATTTTTTTTGGTCTTTAAAATTCTTTGTTGCGATTGTTATATTTGATTTTTATAAAAATAATAATAAGAATACCAGAACTCTGGTTTTGCATAAAGACTGTATTTCTATATTTTTGTTTTATTTATGTTGTACTTTAAAGAAATAAAATATACCAGACGATGAGGCTGTGCGTAATAGCTAGTTTCTCATATATACTTAACCACGAGCACCATAATGATCTCTATTTCTTTTGTATTTTTTTCACATAATTCCGGCTTAGCGAGGCCAATGAAAATATATCATTACATAGTAGAGATTGCAATCATAATCTACGTGTGATTTCGTTGCGAGTTTCTATCTATACGTTTGAGAGTTAAGCGACGAAAATGAAATCCTTATGCGTATAAATTATAACGTTCCACTTTATTATTATTCGAAAAATTGCAAATACATTATTTTTTTTTGTATCAATCATTTGGCTAAGGGTACGTTTGCGAAGCTCTTAATCATCTTGATACCAATCTGTAGTAGACCGATAATAACATGGTATGAACTGAATGTTTACCCACACTTACTGAACTATGGCTTTTCTACTAGTTTGTATTTTTTTATTGTCTACGGCTTCATTCGCACTGGATTCGTGCAATACATATTTTGAAAATGTATAGTTTGTTTCGTTGAACAAAACATGAGGAGTTTTAAGTTATCCATTCATAAAAAGTTGCATGATAGTATTAATGTTTTGTTTAGTATAGTATGACTATTAAAATTCACAGTAACTTTATGCTTATTCTTAGTTTGCATAGTAGCACTATATACGGAGCGTTTGCAGTTTTTTATTTATAAATCTTCTCTTATTATGCTATAAAGTATCAACTATATAATGGATGTCAAACGGGAGCCGTTGCGTATGTACTATGTAGTGTAACGTTGCAATCTTGTGCTAAGCACACTGAACTCTTTTAAACACAGTCCGAGCTTTTAAAGTTAATGGAAAAGAGATTATTTCAAAATGCCTTCCGTTTAGTTAACAAGATTTTTTGTAAGAGAACTAAAAGTGGAATAACAAAGGTTTGGTTGGAATTTTTTCTTGTAAATTTACCACTGACGTAATTTGTTTTCGAACACCATATTATTATCAATGGAAAAACAACAACGTAAAGCTTAATAAATTTTCCAACAAGTCAAAGTTATCCTTTATTAGGCTTTGGATTTCCAGTGTGTGATTGGAAGACACACAGTCAATTAAAAACACAGAGCTTAAAACAGTTTTTATCGATTATTTTCCATCCGTTTCTTTATGAAAAATATTTAAGAAATTATAATGCCCACACAAAATGTCGCTAGACACGAAACATATTATGTATGATGTGGCATTTAGAATATTAATATAATTAAAATAAATCAATTGAAATTCATTCGCAGACGTTATATTTGTGAAGTTCCAATGTAGTACTAAAAATAATCATTCTTACCATATGGAACACGTTGTGTATAATGTAAACAAAACATAATTTTAGTAACATAGAAAAGTGTTCAAATTAAAAAGACAATATTATTGTTGATTTTAATTCGAAGTTTAAGAACATCTCGTATCCTCCATGGCCTCTTTATAGTACAATGTTGTTCATTTGCCTGTTGCCAGGGAAAGCATTTCAATTATTCAACGTATACCTACATATTTCTATGTCTCCCTAGTTGTAGTGTAATCGTACGTTATTCAGTTATGAGGGACGAAGTCGCTTCTATCAGTCCTTAGTACGTTCAAGCTATTTATAGGAATCTTCATAAAAAGATACATACTTAATTAGTTTACTTACAAGTATTGGTATTATACGTACTTAATGTATTAGTTCCAGTTTCAGTAGTAAGACTGACGATATAAAATGTCGTATAAGCGGTAAGTACCAATTAAATAATGTAATTTGTTCACTGGTACTTATCAAGTTGATTGGACTTAGTTAAAGATATGTATGTATAATGTATAATTTTGCTTATGACATTTAACTAGCCATAAATAGTGTTCTTAATTTAAAACTACTTAACAAATTATAAGCGAACTCTCACTGGTATATGGGTTTTTCTCTAAGATATAATCTATAGCCTACATTGCACATGAAAAAAATTTAATTGAAGAAATATTTGGCTGATTTACTTATAATATAGTGGCGAATGTTGAAGAATTAAAAGTGTACTAATTGGCTTTTATGAGTACATCAAGAATGATAATAATATTGGTGCATTGAATTTACAATTTAATTATTATTTAATTTTATTTCCGTTTTGTTACACCCTCGAAAATTTCGTCCGATAATAAATGTAATGACAATAAAATAAGTAGTAAATATAAGGCATTTCTAATAGAAAGCATTCTCTTTTCTATTTTTGATATCAAAGTAAATGCTATGGAAATGTGATCTATAATTTTAACAAAGTCACATAAGAAATTGTATTCCTTTGTTGTCGATATTGAATACAATGTGAGAATAAAATAATGAACGATTAAAAGCGGCTTAACATTTTGACTGATAACAACTAAATTGCCTATTGTGTCGTGATTGACGAAAGAACATGGATATTGTATAATATATATAATTTTTATATATACGAGTTTAAAATTTGACAGAGAATTAAGTGAAATTATTTAAAAATGTACATGTTTAAATTAATATATTATTAATAATGATAATATATTAACTTTAATCACTAAACTAAACATTTATTATATAATGAAGGTTTGTTTTTATTTAAAACACCTTAATTGTAAAGTGAATCGCCATAACGGACTCACTGGCGTCAGTCTGGGTCGATATAACAATCATGGTAAAGATGTCCTTACTTCACTATAATAGTATGGATATTGTTATTAGACCTCCTTACATCCTATATGTCAGAATAAGACAAATCGAAAGCATTACTAATATTTATATGATAAAAAAAAATAACGTCAAACGGGATTTATCTATGAAATAAATGTAAAAGTACAAAATATTAATAAAGCCATAGGATTAAAAAAATATTTTCAAGGATTCCAAAAATTCAGTGTGATTGTAGCCATAGATAAAATATATCTTATTTAAAAATATATAGTTGCGGTACAGATGCAATATCTACTGTAGGTTGTATTTCATTTGCTTTTGTCATTAGAAGCAAATTGCAATACTTTTTTTTATAATAATATTATCAATTGTTATTTTCTGAGAATCCAATTAGACTTCGCTGGAATACTGTTTCTTAATGTAAAAAAATATTTTTACAGAAAACTAATTACTTAGTTTTCTATAAAAAAAAATTTTTTTTCTTTAAAAAATATTTTATTCTGCTTAGTACGCCCGCGCCATAGATATTATGAACTTGAAAAGTGTTTGAAAATATAATGAATAAATAGAATTTGAACATTACTGGACGTATGTTTGAATAGTGAATAGATAGTGGCCGGATGCCGCCAGCTAATTAGGCTGTTTGATGTTATGCGAAATGAGTCACTCGCAATTCCATATAACGGTTGAGATACACGTAACACTTTATACAGATAGAAGTAAGAAGCACAGATAGTATAAACATTGTATTCAGATTTCAATAAAAGGAGTTTATATATTTAAGTTAATCGAACTAGACGAATAACATGCTCAGAAAGCATAATTTCTAAGTAGGTATAATTGGTATTCCACAACTTATGCGTTCAAGAATTGAGTTGCTTAGAATCAAAAGATTACGTAGAAAATTACTTGTCTCTTCTAATAATGATTGTCATTACATTTAAATGTACTGTTTGATTCAAATAAAATAAATGCGTACCGCAGATAATGTGACCATTAAAACATCAGCGTAACTAGTTAGTTGATCGAGTTCAAGGTCATTTCGATCTATATAACGTTTGGATTTCTTTGCTTTATCTGGCTTTTAATCCGTACTAGGCAACAGAAAATGATTTCATTAATATATTGCTAGTGTCGTTTCATTCTAGTTTTGGGATGACGTAATGTCCTATCGTGACGACTAGATTCACGGTTTCACGCCCACTTAGAAGGCTCTTGTGTATTTGACTCAAAGACAAAACCCACACGGAATAGAGTTTTTAAGAAAATCTAATCAGTTTAGTACATTGAAACTTCTCAAACTGGAAATTATATGAGTCTATTAAATTGCTGTTAAATATTAAATAGCATTGAATATATGTAAAACGTAACTGTTTTTCCTTGTTATACTAACTCGCCTATATTTATTTAAATGTTCGAAAGAACATGTATTGGTTATTTTGCAATTCGATTCTCAAATGATAGAGGAAAGACTGAATGTTTAGATTTAGCATTCCGTTCAAATAATAATGTTCTAAAATAAACAGGTTTTTATATATTTTTGTACAAAAATTTGTCTTCTTTTTTGTCGTTTTTCTTGTGGATATTTATAGAATATATTGAAAAGTCTAGAATACAGACAATTCTGTTGTTTTGTTTGTTGATTACATGTGTTCTATATATCAACTGCCTTGACAGACATGTGGTAAAAAATTTTTCCTCCGACTTGCTGCCTTGCTTCTAACCAAACTATAAAAGTCTTTCGTATACACATGTATTGGTATTATATAATATTAAAATGATTTAGATATTTGTCCCTTGCCGTTACAAACAAAGTTTTTCCTCTTTCCACAAATAACAACGTTTGTTTTTCATACATCATGTACTTTAAAGTGTCACTCTGTGTTACTAATGCTAAAAATATACGTCTTACTAATCTTATCACTAATAAAATATGAGATCATACATTATTTCTACATTATAATACAAATGTAATCATTCCTAACCCAAGGCATCATTTCATTATTTTCTTTACTATGTTATGAGATAAGATATATAAATATAACCTATCTCATAAACTGCTATCATCGATTGAATATTGTCCAAAAATTAAGAATAAGTTCTTAATTACGTCACACCAAGCACTTATAACTATTGGATATTCAAGGAATTGAGGGATTCTATACGTTGAAAGCAATAAATTTTATTTCACTTTTAGAAATACGTAGTGCTTTATTTATTTATTGTTTTTAATATTTTTATAATGACTGTGAATAACGGAAT
The DNA here is from genome assembly GCF_018135715.1 of Danaus plexippus. NCBI lineage: Eukaryota > Metazoa > Arthropoda > Insecta > Lepidoptera > Nymphalidae > Danaus > Danaus plexippus. Next base: position 5,978,953 of record NC_083547.1, read on the forward strand.
CAAAATGAATTTAATATTTCAATCAATCTATAAAGATAAAATTTTAGAGGAAAAATTTTTCAGATTACGGAATTCCCAGAAAATCAGTTATTTGTATACTTATCTGAACGAGTCTTCAGACCAGATAAATAAGTTTATACACAATTGTGAGTTATTACGTAATTGGAAGCAAAGTAGTAGTTAGGAATTTACGCTGTAAGTAATTAAATTAAATTAAATTAGTGAGGAATTTAAGTTGCCATAATATTTTACCAGTCTTTGTCCCTCTTAGAATGACAAGACTTCGTAAATATGTTATTGAATTTCAAATAGTTCGAAGGTAAACCTCAAACACAAAAACAGACCATAATTTAATTAGATATTTGTCTAAAAATATCATTCTATAAGTATGTTAAAAAAAGAATGTTGAACATTTTTGAATTTAAAAAAAAAGCTATTTTTCACTAAAAACAACTTTGGTTTATTGGTACACGGCGTGATGAACCTTTTGATATCTAGAATTTTTTTTTTTATATTATATAGCATTCATTTTTACCACTCCCTATTTATTATATCATAATAGAAAATGCACTTGGGACTAAGTTGAGACCAAAAAAAGGGAAGGATCAATGTGATTTAATCAATGTGATTTATTAAGAAAAATATCATTACCTTAGGGATTCTGATAGTTTCAGTTCAATATTATAAGGACTGTAGAACTACCCCCATTAAGCCAGCAAAAATAGAAACTGCAATGCATTGACCCAAGCTTTAAATATACAGTCCAACATGTTTGTCCATTATGATTTTGTTGTGAGTTTTAAAAGAGCGATCAGTAACTCGACATTGAATTGAAGATTTCCTCGCATTTAAATTACTTGTGAACATTTGTCCTGCATCTGCAAGGAACAGTGAGACTTTAATTATGTTGTTTGTAATAAAAACTCGTCTTCGCGTCTTCTCTAAACAAGGTGACATTGGCGCGATATTCCGTATCATGAGCACAGATGATAACCATAATAAAATAATCAAACTGAAAGAAAATGCATTCCGTTTGTTCATTGATTTAAAGATGGCATTTTAGTTTTAAAATTTCTATAATTGATTCCTTGAATTGAGTGCAAATATTTGATTTTGCAATACTAACTTAATCTAAGATAAAATTTTCTTTACTCTGACGATTTGATTAATTAATTTGGCATCGTCTGGTATTTTATATTGCATTTCTTGTGGCTTCAGTTTGAAGCTTTTTCAAGACTAATGTATGAAAAAATGTATTGCTTTTGATAAAAATATATTATATTTTTTATATTGAACTTTATTTTCACTGTGCAATGAATTACCTCCTTCGTAAATGTTTAAGTAGACTGCATATATATTATCGTGTCTAATCTAAATACATTCGTAGCATACATTTTGTGGAAGCTATTAATAAAATTTCAGATAAAAATGTAACATTAGAAAGTAAAAGATTAGTGACAAGTAACTTTGATAAAGCTGTGATAAGTGATGTGCGGTTTCGATTGATTACAATGAAACTGATACCGACGAATTGATAACACTAGTAGGTAAATGTAATAATAATTTTTCGTACACTTTATAAACATCCATAATTATTTAAAACATTAACGGCGGATCATAGTGAAATGTATGAGACAGATTTGTATGTAATTTCTCATACATGGCTCATTGTCATGATTTGTTTAATACACTTAACTTACTTCTATTTAAATATTTGATTTGATCGATCATTGATAATAAAGACAATTTTAATACATCTCGATAAAAATATTTTTTGTTGCTTATAAGGGGCAATGGATTTTTTTAAAGACTAGACTAGACTCAATTCAAAGAATTTGAAAAATATTCTAAGTGGCTATACCTTTTTTGTGGTGGTTACTAAAGTGTTTACAAACAGTAATGTGATAAAACAACTTGCATGTTTTTTTAAGTGGATAGAATGTGATAGTTTTGTTTAACCAATTGAATTTATACTATTTTAAGGCTTTTTTGAAATCTTTTGGATCAATTTAACTTTGGATTGCTTCGTGATTAGACAAACATTGCTAAGTTTAAGCATGAATTAACAGTTTGAGAGAACAATGCCCAGGATTCGGAAACATATGGACCAAAACTAGAGCCATTAGAACTAGACCAAAACTAGAGCCATTAGAACTAGAGCCTTGATTCAGTAGGGCCATTCTCAGCGTTCACGACGTGCGATCCAGAATTTTTGGAATCGATTTCAAGAGACTGGGAGTGTCACCAGGAGACGAGGATCAGGCAAGATTCGAGCAAACATCACAGGAAGATCGTTATATACGCCTGACTGCCCCCAGAGAGCGATTCGTCAGCGCTCGCTACTTATAAAACCGCTTGCGGCAGGCAACGGCTACCCGCGTTAGTGACCAAACAATCATAAATAAGTTGCATGGAGATCAACAATTCTCTAGGATGCACGTAGTGCGATTCCATTGACAAATGCGCATCGTGCAAACCGATTACCATTTGTAAGGCAGTAACAGCCATGAGACATGATTGATTGAAGCACGGTGTTATTTAAAGACGAGTCCTAATTGATTTTTTTCAATGATGACCGTCGTATTAGGGTTTGGAGACGAGAAAGTGAGCAATTTTCAGATATTGGTATCCATAAAAGTGATAGATTTGGGGCTGCTAATCTAATGGTATGGGAGGAATTTCATGTTTTGTTAGAGCTGAGCTTGTTTTTCTTAATTAAGGCATATTAATAACTCAACGATAGATAGAGCAAGCCATAAGATCCCATGTGGTACCATTCGCACAAAGAATTGGTGTGGAATTGGAATGACTGTACTACAATGCTCGCGTTCATACAGCTAGGGCCACGAGGGAAGCTCTAGACGAAAATAATAGACAGGTGTTACCATGGCCCGTCAACAGTTCGGACATTAACGCAATTAGGCACATGTGGGACTTGTTGAAAATGAGCGTTTAGAACAGAAACCAGCCTGTGCAAAACGAAGTACAACTTATTTATGTGGTCAAAACCTGGGAACAAATTCTAGGAGAAACATTGTGACACCTGGTCGAGAGTATGTCATCCAGACTCATACACGGTATTCGTAAAAGTTAAAAAAAATCTAAAAAAGGTCCTTACGCTTTTTAAGAATTTTTTTTTGTAAACAGTAATTACAATAAAAAAATATGATTATTAAAACAAAATTAATATTCACGTTCGTTTTTGATTCCAAACATCAATTTTAAGTTATTATCATTAAAAATTAATCAATTGCTTTAACTCTATAATTTTCCCGCCACCAAACATAATACCTTAATGAAAATATTAAAAAACATGTCTATTTTGTTTTGACTAGTATATGATATAAGGTAAATGTTTCTTATGTATTTGCTACAGGATATTGTTTATGAATGTTAAGATTTATTTAAACAATGTACCTTATATAGTGTAGGCCGTAGGGGCTTCCCATGACATTATACCTATGTAAGGAGATCATATAAAACAAAAATCGTAAATACGAGATCAAAGTCTGGTGTAGCTAACTACTGCACGTTTACTCTGAGTTTGCGTCCTCAAACATACGGAGCGATACTCGTGTTTCATTCAATAATCTACCCTAATATTATAAAATGCGATGATTTACGAATACAGGACTGTTAACGTTACGTATGCAGTGTGCCGTTGCAAACTTGGAATAAGCACACGAGACTAAAACCGATCGATGTCTAAAACCAACTGGAATTTAATGTTAATTTTTTTATTCAAATCATAAAATACTATCGGAACAGAGAGGATTTTTTAAAAATAATTATTTTTATTATAATAAAGATAAATGATGATAAAAACAAATTTTTGTTTCTTTAAACATGAATCTTTAAAATAAAAAACATCAAATATTGATTTCAAATAAAAAAGCACAAAAAAAAATTGCAATATTCAAATTTATGATAAGCAATTTTTTACATGTTTCTATAAATTATTTATTAATCATAATAATAAATAATAAATTAATGTTTTTTGTTGTTTTCAGATGGAGAGGAAGTATATACAAATTAGTATGGCTGGATTTGTTAGTCTTTTTACTTACATACTATTTATTAAATCTAACCTATAGATTGTTATTGAACGAGGAGTCGAAAAGGTGAGCTTTTATTTCTTGTAACGTATTATTATAATTATAACATATAAAAAATGCATGGTTCAAAAAGATCCGTGGACGAAGAACTGATGAACCTAAATGATTGAACGAATGAAAACGACTTATAAAGAGGTTTGTTGAACAGATGACTTAAAAAACAAAACACCAACTCAATGTACAACATTTTAATGAATGAAAATAATAAATTATATTGCCTAATTAGCGTGTTGAAGTAAATTACGATATACATTAGAAATTGAAAACAATCTATTACACTCTGAACCTTAGTGTATAGATTATAGCGGCGAAATTTCTGTAACTGATAATAAAGAAAAATTCTTTTCAGGACATTTGAAGGTGTTGTGAACTATTGCAGTTTTCATGGCAACGTGATACCATTGTCGTTCGTTCTTGGTTTCTATGTGACGGTTGTGATGAATCGATGGTGGAATCAGTACACCACTATCCCATGGCCTGATTCTATAGCTGTGTTCGTGTCCGCCACTATACACGGACAGGTATATAGCATTGAAATGTTTAATTGACTGTACTGTAATAAAAAATCACAATACAAATGAAATTATGGTATTTTGTATTTAATAAGTTATAGTAATTTATTTTTAACTAAAAAAACAATAATTGTGTCGTAAAACAAAGAACGGCTGATAAGTTAAGGACTGACATTTGCAAAAGAAGTTCTGTATATTTTTTTTATTAGAAAAATCTCATTTAGAGCATAAAAATGACGTGACTGCATTACATTTATAAAGGAATTTATATATTACGTTTCTCTAAAAATGTTTAAACTGGCATGAAAAGTGTGTAAATAAAATGAAACTCATCTGCCCGTGATCACGGTTGCTGCAAAGTAACCGAAGTGTCGGGAGTAGTTTTTAAAATAATAAAACATGCGTAGTAATCCGAAATATATTTATTTCATTTAAATTAATACTCGCGAAGTTTTAGATCTCATTAGTTTGTAATTAATTTATTCTTTTGTTATCTGTATTACGATTTTAATTTTAAGGAGAACTAAGAACGCCTTTAATGGATAAATGCTTCAGAAGAAGATAGATTATTTTGACTTAATATCGCCTCCATCTTTAATTTTTAACTTGTAAAATAGTTCGCTTGTTTTATGATTCTTAACATTACATAATTTAAGCAAATTTAAAACTTACAAAATTTTTGTTGTAAATAAGGAGTACGTTTAAAATAATGATATTAATGGCCGACCTTCCCGCGATTTTCTCAAGTTTCGTTCTAATCAATATAAACACTTTTTGCAAAATATATAAGTTAAAACACTATAAAAATGATTTTAAGTTTAAATTATAATATGTAGGAAAATGTACCCTAATCAAGTGGTATTATTTAAATTACCAATTGACGTCGTTTAAATATTTCACGACGTAAGTTCATTGTCAACGTTTATTATGCCAACGTTTTTTGACATTGGCAGTATAATCCTTTTTACGACGCTGTAATCCTACAGGTGACAATTTTATATAAAAAAAAAACAAACAAAAAGACAGTGAATTATCTTGAAGTGTTTATATTTTTAATGTTAGATATAGTGTTATCGTTATCTAGATGATAATTATTATGGAGTGCCAACATTCAGTACAGGCGATAAGTGTAGTGCACAGGGTCACTGGCTACTAAGAGTTGAGCAAACATCAGTTTTCCCAGCTTACGCCAATAATCTTGCTTAATTACATAAGAATCTTCTATTCTTTTTTCATAGTTTTTTTTTTTTTTTTATAATAAATTATTTTAGTTAAACAGATGGCATACTTGTAACGTGTAGTATGTCCTACTCATGAATTAGTGTTTTCAACGTAAACACATACATATTGAATAATTAAAATTTATTTATCTTTATTTACGTTTGTATTTCGAAGATTTTCTTAACAAGCTTTATATCATAGTTTCTATGTAATCGAATATGTCATAAAAAAAAAAAATGTCGCGCGTCAAATTTTTATTTAAAAAACAACGCTTATGTCCATTGTCACATGAAATAGGTCACGTTGCATTCGATTTGAAGATAGCAATCTTTGTGAATTCTTACACCTTGGATAAGTCGTTTATGACTTACGATGACGTTAAGATAAGCGTGTAGACGGCTTGATAACGAGATAAGAACTTGTGATTTGACGTTTAGAAACCATGTCACATGGAAGATGTAATGTAAATTCCAAAAAGTTTTTATACATTCTCGGCCAATAGTGTTACTATAATAAAGCTAAAGATAAAATAATATAGTCTTAGATCCAGATCTGTGAATTACGTAATCTGTCAGTATAAATATTAAAAGTCTAAAATTTATTCTACATATATTCTTATGTTTCTTTTATAAATGTTTTTTTTTACTATAGTAATATTATTTTCACTATAGTAGAAAAAATTTAACTTTGCAATAATAATTGAATGATTTTATATTATATTTGTGTACTTTTACACCAATATAATGTTATTCAATTCTAATTAAAAAAATTATAGTAATATACGGACGAATGTTACAAATATATTGTTGTTCCGCAAAATATAACGTCACTGCCGCCTGCCGCGATCACCGACAATTACGCATGCAAAGTCGCAGACAAAATCTAGTATAAAAACAATAAAAACCACAATTTATACATATATACGTAAAAAACTACTGAAATAAGAATTAATTTGAATGTATCATTTATTCATTGGCAGATAAATGTTAAACCTCGATCTGATTCCCGGTATGATGTCATCGGAAACAATGCCTTTTATATATTTCCGCGTTTCGTTCGTCATGATGTATGTATCGATTACGGAGAACTCATAATTAATTACTTTGCGCTTATATAATAATGACTTGTGATAAAACTAAACGCTTTATCTCATATGTCTATACAACATTATTAAAATAATTCCTTTGATGTAATAAAATCTATGATAATTTTTTATTGTTGTTTCACTTGTAAATGTAATTTTGACAGTTTTAAGCTTGTTTATTTTAGTAGTTTTTATTATATATGTCATATAATTTAGAGTTACATGATTCATTAGATTTTTTAATTATTATAATTAAATCTAAGGTCTTATTTACACACTCATATAGCTAGCGATGGTAATGTCGTCGGATATCTGCCACGTGTGAATGAATCCTTACATACCTATATATTTCGTGTGTACTTGTGTTCTTTGAAATAAGACCTAAAAGTAACGAATAATATGCGTAAAAATGATATATATTAACCAGCCAGCAGCGCCATCTATATATGTTTGTGTCATGTGACAGAATAGAATGCACAAAAGTGACGTGAAATTTCGTGTTAAGTATCGTCTCTATGCAATGAATGGAATATATTACCTTAAAGCTTAATAAAAAATCCTGTGCGTAGTTTTCGCGTCTAACAAACACACATTAATGTATATATCGGATTTATTATAAATTCATTATTTTAAACACAGGACGCCAGCCTCGCTGACGTCACTAATGTCACTTGTTTCAGTACGTTCCAGATATTTTAAAATGAAACTTCAACTCTTCTAAATGTCCTTGTATTTCTCGAAGGTTCTTCATAATCACCTTCTTTATGATCCGCACTCGCTGAATTATGCAGTCCGCTGTCGTGCGTCCAGACGTCATATTTATACCAGAATTCAAACATAGTTCTATTCTCTTTGATTTCTTTTTTCTTTTAACAATAATAACGACGACCAATAAGTTGTTATAGTAATTGATGCTAGCCTTGAGTTATTTTCATGTTGCATCCGTCATTGAAGCTGCTTGCGCCGATATATATATTCTTCCATCTATAAACATTCCCGTATACTATTAGCAGGCTGTTTTTGTATCGTTTCCAGGATGAGAGAGGTCGGCTCATGCGTCGTACTATTGTACGTTACGTTTGCGTTTGTCTCACAATGGTGCTGACAATGATCTCACCACGAGTTAAGAAACGGTTTCCTACACTCAACAACCTAGTGGAGGCTGGGCTTTTGCTTGAGAATGAAAAAACTATCCTAGATAACCTCAATGATAAATTTCCTAAGCCATCCAAGCACTGGTAAGGGTTTAGAAACGGACAGTATTGCTTGAGTGACTATTTTGTTTTATTGGAAATTAATTTGCAGGTTGCCAATCGTGTGGGCTACCAGTATAGTGACGAGGGCCCGAAAAGAGGGTCGGATAAGAGACGATTTCGCTGTTAAAACTATAATCGACGAATTAAACAAATTCAGGGGTCAAGCCGGGCTCTTGCTCAGCTACGACACTATCAGCGTTCCGTTAGTGTATACTCAGGTGATTATTCGAGTGACCAATGATGTTTTTGGTCAAAGCTCGCGTGTTAGAAGCTCGTTAGGCGTTAGTTATGCGAGTTCGAAGTTCGAACATGAAATTCCTTTCTCGAATATAAGCCGTGTATTTTTTCAGGTAGTTACAATAGCTGTTTACTCATATTTCATAACATCAGCGTTGGGCAGCCAATGGGTTGATAACAAACTCCAATCCCACAGCTCCTCGGTCTATATCAGTAATATAGACCTCTATTTTCCTATATTCACGACCTTGGAATTCTTCTTCTACATGGGTTGGCTGAAGGTGGCCGAGTCACTGATAAACCCATTCGGCGAAGACGATGACGACTTCGAAGTCAATTGGATCATTGACAGAGATTTGCAAGTTAGTATACACGAAACATTATATAGTGCAGTATATTTTGGTTACATGTGGCGCCATCTGTACCGTGCTAATAATATATACCTATAACTATAATCCTAAGACTATTTTTGATGACTAATTATAATTAATTATAATACTGAACCATTGTAATTTTCTAATGGCAACATTTAAGTATCAACTTGTATTTGAAAATATAAATACTGGTTTCAGTCCTTTTGTAAGACGTTACTTCCAGTAATTCTGAGCATTAAGAATAGAGTCTGAAACCGTACCTCGAACGATTTATATATAATAAATAATAACTGATAATTCTTTTGAATAGGTGTCATATATGATAGTCGACGAGATGCACCACGAGCATCCGGAACTGATTCGGGATCAGTATTGGGACGAGGTGTTCCCGTCGGAGTTACCGTATACGATAGCTACTGAGAACCAGAGGGAGGAACATCCGGAGCCGTCAACAGCCCGCGTCGCTGTGCCGCCGCGCCAGAGGAGCATGGTCACAGTGGCGCCATCAAACGTGAAGATAGACGAAATGGTCCCCTCTAACACCGTGAGTTACAAGTTCGCGCCTCCGGAGGTTAGATTTACATTATTTTAGCATTGCACGCTGAAAGCTTGCAGTGTCGGTGTAAGGGTTGCCAATGACGGCGGAGGTACACTGGTATGTGTTTTAGTTGTGTCCACCGAGACGATTATCCTTCTCATACGTTAAATACGAAGTTATCTCAGCATTTATTAGTTTACATTACAATACAATATGGTATATTTAAATTACAATACATACATAGCTTTGTATATTATTATTGTAAGACGAGATGTTGTTCCGTCTTCCGTAATCAAATTCAGGTTAAAATAATCCAAAATAAAATACTTTTTTTTTAATATAAATTACTATTGGAATAAATTATCGAATTAAGAATAGCAAGTTTTTCGACAAAAAATTATCGGTCTCTGTGCGACATAACACAACAGACCAATGTGTCTCTGCCTTAATGTTCTTAGCTACAGGTTGAGGTAATGGTGTAAGTACTTATATTAGTGTATTAAATTACTCATACAATATTTTGATGTATATTTCGGTAGAACCTATACTTTGTTTATCTTGATTCGTGTGACCTTGATTCAAAACGATTCAATACACAGCCAATTGATAACGAATAAAGCGAGTAATATTTGGCAGCCCTTGATATCAATACGAGTGATACAAGTAATTATTATACTAACCTCAGGAACGGAATGCAGCATGATAGTATCAAATAATTCCCATAATATTTTTTGGCTTGTGAAATACGTAACGCATTTTACATATATCATTCTGTACTAACTTTATGACACGAGTCATTGTGTATAACAAGCTTTATCCTTACCTCGTATTTTTGGATCTATCTTTGGTCGTGATATTTGTTTTTGTAGAAAAATATATGTCGGCTGTAAATATCATCAGTGTTTTCATTTGATTATGGGTCTGTGGAAGTTAGAACCTAAAATGTCTTCGCTATATTCTATTTTTCTAAGTTACCTTTTGATTGTAAGACTTCTGTGTGTTTGAATATAAAAAAGTATCCATAATTTTTACCTAATCATAAGATCATATCTATCTGTGACGCTATTTATCTATTCAACCTTTTTAACTTAATAATAAAAATTTTCATATTCTTTTCTAGTTCCTCTATCTGTGGATCGTAATAATAGCCATTGAATGTTTTCGTCTGTTTGACTAATTAATGTTTGTATGCAGCAATTACAGATGAACGATGACGCACAATCCGGGATACACTTCATAGTGTCCCGAGGGAGTAGACGAGGGAAGAAGGAGGACAGGAATTCCATGGGGTCCAGCAATTCCATGGCTTCCTTACAAAACCCCATAACCAGGGTCAATTCCGTCACCTCAATGCTCAAGAGACTGTTCACCAAAGACGACCAGAGGTTGAACACACAAATCGCTAATCAAACCGATGGAGGTTGGTGCAAGAAGTTTTTATATAATTACATCTTTTTTTAATAGATTATTTATACAGCCATAAAAATATAAAAAAAACTCTGGAATACTGAAAATTAAGACCTATATATGTTCTATATAAAACGTGAGATTTCCATTCGTACTGCCTTATTATGTATTTTATTGTTTGAAATATTCCTATAGTTGGATAGCATCGCGTGTTCAGGCGGGATAATAAAAAAATCGGTCAAGTGCAACTACTACTAGATCAGTGTGCAGTAATAGGTGTTGTTGTGTTCACTTCAGTTATAATGAATTAACACCCAATATAGATATATATGATAAAATTGTAATTTGAACATGTGACCTTGAATTAAAATCGTTTGTCGGAATCAACTCGTAACAATACGTTGCGGATTAAATTCGACTACATCCTGTTTGTCCGATATATAATTTAATAAAAAATAAATATATATTCCATATCATATGTAAAACTATAAAAATGAAACGAGCAATGATTTTATGAGATGCATTTCCTTTATAAGGTACTCGTTTCACGATATCAGCGAGTAACCCCACGCTGAACAAGCCGGCTACGGCTGGCGGCAGTATGAAGATAGCGAATGAGGTTATAGAGGAAGTGGACGAGCAGGCGACCATCACCAGTATGGGGAAACGACCGGAAACCAGGTAGGGAACACCAAAAAACACAAAGATTAGGCCCTCATATACAAAACATTATGTACATTGCACTACATACTGTATTTATGTAAAACGAACAATCAACAAAAGTCAGATTTAATTCTAAAAATATTATCTACTTTTCAATCTTAAAGGATATTACAGTGGTATAATTATTATTACATATATATGCGACGACTTTAAAAACAATTTGTGATTTTTCATTTAAATGAAATTAATATTTTTCGGATATACTACGCGTGCTTTATTTTTGGTTAAAACTACACAGTCCCGACGTTTCGGTTACTTTTTAGCAACCGTGATCACGGGCAGACGAGACGTGAATGCATTTAACGTCGGGAGTTTGTAGTTTTAACCAAAATTAATCACGCGTAGTAGGTATATCCGAAAAAAAAATAGTTTCATTTAAATGAATAAACTCGCGAAAGTCTTAGATCTCATTTTGTGCTTCTTCTTTCCACTCGAGTTAAGTAAGATATTAGATTTAACCGTAACTTCGTCTGTGTTACTACATGTTGACCGTCAAAGCAAATTAACGAGAATACCTCCTACAGATGAATTACCACCTTTGTATACTATTATTTGTACATTACATATGATACATGGAAATCTTGCTTACCGAGTTAACACAAATGATGTTATACGTTTTTAAATATACAATAATTTAATATAAAGTCAAGCCAAACGTCAGTGTAATATTATCCTGCGTTTCTCTTTACGACTGAATATTTCGACCTTCGACGTAAATAATGAAAAAATTTACACATTTCACTTAAAAGACATAAAAAAAACGAATTTAATAGTAATTTCTAGAACAAAATCACTTCCTTTTTGTATTTGACATATCCATAAGAACTATATCAGCTGGGTCGGGTAGAAAGGTTAATGGCAGCCGTCTAGACTTGGTTTCGATCGCCTTCGGGCTTTACCCATCGAGTTTTGGCCTGATGCCAAATATATCCTTTAATGACAAGCTTTCGAACTATTTTTAAGTCACCATAAAGTTATTAACATTTGTATTGAATTCCATATCAAAAATATCGGTCGTTTTATTTTACGGGGAAAGATATTTAATTTTATTCATTCATTTTATATATCGGATTTAATACAAATTCGTTGTTAAAGAGAGACACGCCATTCGCTGACGTCACTAATGTCAATTATTTCAGCAAGTTCCATTTTATTTAAAAATGGAACTTCAATTCTTCAATTTCCCGAAGGTTCTTTATATTCACATTCTTCGATGGTCCGCACTCACTGAACTCTGCTGTCGTGCGTCCAAACAGCCTATTTATACCAAAATTCAAACATGGTTCTATTCTCTTTTTAAACAGTGTTTGATTTCGTTTTATTCTTAACAATAGTCATGAATACCAAAAAGTTTTTATAATAATTGATGACAGCCACAATCTATTGTATATAAGTATATTGATAGCGCCGATATATATATATATATATATATTAAACTATTATTGCATGAAATATTTTAATAAATACTGATAGGGGGTAGTTTTATAATTCTTAAATTTATTTGTTATCAAGATATAAAAATTTGAGAATTATCTAAATTATTTTTACCATACGTACCTACTATTTCAGCAATAAAATAAACATTGATAGTTTTATTTTTTTTATATATAAATCTTTGAATGTGATAGTATAAGTGTGAATGAAGACATACTACAAACTGTTTAGTTGGACAATGAAAAACTTGTGGTAAGGGTACAGTGACAATTTAAGTTTAGGTTATAGCCGACTGAAACACAGACAGTACAAAGTTATTAACTATAAATCCTTAGTCATTTGATATTCATTATATCGACACATTCCGAACTACTCAAAGACAATACGACTTAGAGAATAATTTTGTAATATATTTGGTTTCGATTGAAGGAGCAATAGCGTAGCAAATAAAGTTCAATTGAGAAATTTCACATTTCGAAATTGGTTAATAATTACGTTAAGCTACTCCTTGTGACTTAAGCAACAGGCTTGTGAAAATCCTGTTATGATCGGTCCAACCGTTCTTGAGATTAACTGGAACACACAGACAGACAACAATTTCAAAATAACTTTTTTGAAGTAGGTGTCATAGTTTTGTATGGCATTAGCGAAAAGCTGCTCATTGATATTACAAGCAGAAACTTAAATTTTATTCATGAAAATACATTGTCTGTAATGTTTACATTAAGCCTTTACCCAATAAAGACTAGTTATGCATAATAAAAGGACACATTTCAAACCTTTTTTTATAAACTGTTTCGTAATTAGGAGAATATTGTTTAGTAATTTATTTCATAAATACACTTTTCAGGCCCACAGCGATGAGCTTGTTCGCACAGGGGCCGCCTACACCCAGCGAGCCAGTGAACGTGCCGCAAAACGGGAAAACACAGTCTGGTAAGTCATTATTTACAATACAAATATATATGTTATTAATATGTTTTTAAATTTTCCATTATAAATAATCTCCATTCTGCTGTGTATACCATTATTATAACAATATATTACTATTCTATTTTGATGTTTACTTTAAAATTAGATATATAAAAAAAAAATTTAAAACAACGACATCTTATATCTTAGTCTTATAAAACTAAAAGTATTTGTTGAAAACAACAATTTCCAAACGACAAAACAGACGTTTAAACTGTATTTATGTAGTAAAGATAACATTTGGTACACGCATAAGTCACAATAAAGTTATTTTGTTTTCCTCCGTTTCGTACTATGCGTTAATTTATGTGAATTTGATCGTATAAATATGATTTCAAACCGAATTCGTGTCCTAAAGTAATAAAAAAAAAATAATCTAATATATTTCACAGGACACGCATTACAAACCTGAAACAAGCACAGGAAATTGAGCACAAAATAAATCACTATTGTTCTGTCAATAAAGTTCAGAATGCAATAAAAATATATACCTACGGTTGTTAACACCGTTGGGGTCAACAACCTCATTAAATGGCAGTACTCAGACACTTAGACCAACGATTTATTACGTCCACATTAACACTTCAGAATTGCTTATAATCTGGCAAAATTATTAAGCGAAACAGTTTTCCTAAATTTATATATAAAATTTATTCTATAAATTCACTTAATAATTTAATTGTTACGGTAGTAAATGTAAAAATAATTAAAACGTGAGTTACTTTCGTGTTTATTATAGGTAGTTTTTATTTTGCTCTGATTGTTAAGGTTATAATAATATTTTAATTGTATCGTTTAACCAGCAAAGCATTTCCTTGGAAACGCAGTAACTTGTTCAGTTTTACAACGACACTAATTTGTGCGCGACTCATATATTCTCTTCAATAAAACAAAATTTACATCTAATCATTATCTAAATTAAAACTTAGGCTTTTGAAGCCTAATTTAATTAAAAACTCCATTGTTTTACTTCTGTAACTTTTAATTATATATATATATATATTTCTTTGATAACTTAAATACGGCATATAATGTTTTCTTAATATTAAACAAAAGCAATTTTCGCTTTCCTTAATACATAATATATTTTATTTCTCCAGTCTGTGTATGTACCTGGTAGTATTATATGCGACTACAAATATTTCACTGCAAAAACTATATCATTTTAAATGTAACATTTTAAGTGGTTATTAAATAAATTTTATACATTTAAAATTATATGTATACATACACTATCAGCTACCCGTCTTTCATCGTCCGCGCCGCTCCAATGGGCTCAGTCGGGCGATATAAGCCCGGCCGTCCAGTCCATGGGAGCCTCATATTCCCGCCCGCGACTGGA
Organism: Danaus plexippus; assembly: GCF_018135715.1. Taxonomy (NCBI): domain Eukaryota; kingdom Metazoa; phylum Arthropoda; class Insecta; order Lepidoptera; family Nymphalidae; genus Danaus; species Danaus plexippus. The sequence goes on from NC_083547.1 coordinate 5,994,168, forward strand.
CAGTGACGTCGGACCATCCCTCAGCGCGGCTGGGAGCCAGACGCTGAGTAAGTATGGAAGGGGGCTATATTATAGTGGTTTGTGTTAAAAATAAATTTAAATAAACCTAACCAAGTTGACCGCAAGTCAAAGATAAGATTTCTGAGTAAATGAATGAACTTTGTAACTAGTGTTGATTTATAGCAATTATGTCTTGTGAATATGTATTTTATTTTGCGTTTAATATAATACTAGTTAATACATAACAATTACAGTAACGTGTACCGTTTGGGTTCAGCTAAAAATTTTGTTTGATATTTTAATCCATGTTTCTGTTCCAGTGGATGAAGTGGATGGAGGCGACGACGCTGAGCTGGACGATTTCGATCGTCTGAAGAGCTTGCGGGAACAACATCGGAAGGAGAAATATCTACAAAAGCTTATGGCTCGATCCGTAAGCGCACAGCAGGTTATAAATATTCCCTTGTGTATTTATATGAAAAAAAAACTAACTTAATAGAAAAAACAACGTTTTTAAAGCGGTGTCATAAGTTAGATACAAATTGTTCAGCCAGGGGCTGTGACCAAATTTAATTATTTCTAAGTTAAGCAAATTTAAAGCAGTATTGATTTCACGTTGCTAGTATCGTTATATTAACCTGCCTCGTTCCCAAGGTTACTTGGGAAAAGCTTCGTGTGTTCGTATTGTGAGTTCTGTTGCTCTTTATTATAATCACGAGGAATGTTGCCTTTTTGCAAATTCTGACTCGATCAGCGACATGCAAATACTAACAATCACGTGACTTTATCTTTTTTTTGGTCTAAATGTATTCTATACAGTAACTCCTTCAGACACCTCAAGGTTCGAGGATAGAGGACCGATAACCACCTTCATAGCACAATTTGAAGTAGTTGCTCTATCACTGGCTTACACTTACACAGTTACACTTGGTCTTTAATAAGATTCCAGGTTGTAAGATTTTGTGCCAATAAATTTGGCTTTTTGTGGGTCGGCTAAATTTGGCTGCACTCAGTTTTCTTAGACACGGCATGTTTCATCAGACCTCCTCAGTATTTCAGCAACTTTTTTTTCGAATATTTTTCTAGATTTCTGAAACGTGCTCTTTGTTATGCCCAATGCAAATTTTAGGTACAAGGTATTCTTCTAGAAAAATTTCAGCTTGCTCTCAGGTTGTTAAAATAATATGGCTTAAAATATCCTGAACCTTTGACGTGATATAAATAAGAAGAGTTTATAGAGTGAACCGTCACTTTATCTCTCTCCTACAGATTATCTAAATCTTTTATATTCTTTGCCCGAACTTTGGATGGAAAAAAAATTAAGAACTCTTGAAGTTATCCCATTAGTATTTTCACTATAAGATTTCAATGTTTGCTGTCATAATGAGATCGTTGGTCTACGTTGATGTCGAACATTTTGAAGCTTGTTTCGCTGGACGGAATGGACCAACAAGATTTATTACAACTTTTCAAATTAACTATAAACGAGTTGTACGTCTGACCAAAAACGATATTCCGCGTGAAAAGTTTTTGATAAAGTCTTTCAACTTTTACTTGTATTTTTTTACCGATTGTTCTTTTCATACTTCCCTATGTTTGCTCACATTGCCTGTTGTACCAAACGCCCACTTGTGTGTACGTAGCAAATTTTACAAACTTATGTTATCTCCTGCCAGTTCTTGTTGGTCTCATGTTTCTAAATATTTCAAAGTATTATCTAACACAGATCATGTTTTTTTTTTACATGTAATATTATTAGTTTTAGGAATTAACTTTAAAATTAATGAAACGCTCGAAATGGTAAAACAAGTTTACAATATGGCAACTTGTTTGTACTGGTAGTACAAGTAGAACGAATATACGCATATATATATATATATATATATATATATGTGCGTGTGTGTCTGTGTGTATATAAATAATGAATATAATAAAATACCGTACAACCTTTTTTATGCATTCCATAAATTTATCACTTAATTTGAATTATTCCCTTACAGCCCACGGGTAGTATAGAATTAATTGACAATGAATTATTATTAGAAGAGCTCATTAGACAGTCGCAGAGGGAAGCGGCCTCCGGAACCGCCAAAGAGGACACCACTTGACAAAACTTTACACTGCTATTGGATTAAAAACTTTTATATTCAGTATTAAAAATGTGATACTTGTACATTACAAGCTTTCGTCTAACACCGCAGCCGACTGAGGCAGCCCTTGCAACAATACTATCAAGAAACAGATCAATTGTAATATAAAACCTCTTTTATAGCTGAAGATGAACCGTGCGGGTTACATCGAGACAGATTAAATAAAAGCTTGTTTTAAATAAATGTTTATTATTGTATTTATTTTATCGTAAGTTAAAATTATATCATAACTTAAAATAAATAATTTGTACAGAAGCGATGCATTTTTTATTGTTTCATGTCTTATATCACGGCCCTTGTCAGAAATACCCTCACTTGTAGACTATTTTTTAACTTTTAGCGGCAGATTAATGAGCATACTCTTGAAAAAATCAACACTAAGTTTAAAACTGCAAATATAAGCAAGATCGACATCTCACCAACACTTCTGATGTGAGATAATTTAAGATGTATGAGTGTTTGTCGCTTTCCCACATAAAGTTTTTACGGATTTTAACAGAACTACTGTAGTTTCATGGCTATACACATCAGAATAAGACGTGGACTACAATTTACCCCGAAATTAAGTACTATTACTACAGTATAAGGCCACACAGTTGTATTGCCTATAGAGTATGCAGTCACCTCACTCAGACGTCGATGTCGATCGATAGATGTCGCTGTAAGTTGGTTGTCATATTTTGTGTTTACATACTATACTAATCATGAAATACATAGTTTAAAAAAGCGCATATGTTTATATGATTAAAATTTATAACTTCTTTTAAAATGACTTTTTTATATAGATAAAAAATGTAGTATTTTGTTTACATAAATCAAATATTAATATTAAAATGATTTTTAATTATTACTTGTCATTACTGGAGGCTTGTGTAATTATGAGTATAAAACTGACAGATTAATGGAATAAATCAGAATTCAGTAGTTTTACGTCATTAATCATTATATGAAAATATATTTCAATTAACAACAGCGGCCAACACAAAAAAGGTTGGAAATATAATGAGACGAAACCTCTTAGCATTCAATGGATTCACCGTGTAGGTGCTGGGTCCATCGCGTTGCAGGGAGAGGAGCTTCAACAGTGCCTGGGTCTTGCGACCCAGGTGTAGGTTTAAGGGGCCCCTAACTAACGCGCGTTTAACGCTCACCTCTATTGTCCAAGCTCCTCTCCCTACCTAACCATATTTGAAAAAAACCTACTAGGGCTGCCTTCGAAGTACGTTCCAAGAATGAATTGATGTAAGTTCTGGACAGGCCCAAATCTTTTAGTAGGTTGTAGAGAGGATTTAGCCGTTATACCTCTCGCTCCCACTTCTACCGCGTATAAATCCACGACGAACCTATTTCGAGTGAGTTCGTAATATTTGTTGACTTTGATGGTATGGTCTTTGGGGATGTTGGTTTTCCAAGGAACCGTAAGCTCTATCATCACAACGCACTTTATAATTCGCGAATAAATAAATATGTCTGGTCTGGAGGCCGACGTACAAATATCCTCGGGGATTTACCATTACCATTACCCATCATTATAGTCTTTAGTCTATGACTTTAGCGAGTGTTCATTTAAATGAGAAGATTGTTTTGGAATGTACTACGCGTTCTTTATTTTAAATATAAAAACAAAAAAATATATATACTTGTATGCCCGTGATCAAAGCTGCTGCAAAGTAACCGAATCGTCAGGAATATACAGTTTAAAATACTAAAAAACGCGTAGTACATCCGAAGACATTAGTTTTATTTTTGGTTAGAAATTTTTAAGTATTAGATAAAATTTTCAGCTTTGTATAGTATTATAGAGGTCATTGATATGATATAAGTGATTGGAGTTATCATTACAAGAAACAGGAAATTTAATTAATACAAAATTTAAGTGTTTACATAAATTTATTCACTTAACAGATACAAGACAGTAGATTCAAGCTTACAGCTTGAGCTTGGTTCTCCTCCAGTGACGCCTCTTGGCGTTGTAACTGTAACAAAAGTATATCTATGTTATATATCTGGTTTAGCACATTAAAGAACACAACATTTAATATCATAGCCATAAAAAAGCTAGAAATTCAATATAGGTTATTTAAATTGCATATGCTGGAGTGTATTATTACTATTCACTAATAGTTTTTGTTGCTTATGTTTATTTATAGATATATCGATGTATATATTTTTCAATGTTAAATTTTTCTGGTATATAACAATACATTTGGCAATAAAAAAGCATTAACAAAAAAAACTAACAACGAGTTATTCAAACTTAAAGATATTTTATAGTAATTTAAAAAGGCCCTAAAATAGTCGGTATGTGATTATTTTATGATACATATTAAATTCTTATGGTTTAAAATTTAAATACACTTTAAGAATTAATAATTAACATTAAATGGTTGGAGGTATTTAAATTAACATTGTAAATGTATGTATATACTTAAAGCATTTCAATATATCTTCATCTGCCTTCATCTTGACAATTGTTTCAATATTAAGTGATGCCACTCATAATAAACATATAAAAATACACAACGTGAATTTTATTTATTAATTGACTGTAAACTATACTTATTAAATAATAGAACATCCATTTTCTTTAATCAATCATAGTAATAACTTACCGAATTGTGTTTCCAGTGCGCATTCTAACCCATTGCGGGATAGGTCTGTTTTGTTTTAGCTTTTTTGCAAGCTTCCGCTTAATAATAAATGTCTTGTGGGCCGACTGAAATATTAGAAAAAGAAATATCAGACATATTATATTAAAAACACTACGGATTTTTAAGATATATAAAGATTTAGAAAATCTAAATACCAACCATGGTTGTCTTCCCTGCTGTCAAAACTGAAAGAACAAATCTACGACAAATCAAAAATGAAGTTGACAACAATAACCACAGTCTACAATTCCACAGTGCACGGGATAAAATTGTCTATTACTTCCTTTAAGTTATCTTTGATACAATATTTTATAATCTGCATTTTAAGTTCTTAAGATATTATTACTTATCAACTGAAATATATACAGCTTAGACATTTTTTTTTAATTATTTAGGCAATTAAAATTATTTTTTTCAGTGTAGTGACTAATGCATAATTAACCAATATTAAGATTGTCAATAAAGATTATTTGGTGTACATATTTCCATTGAATATCTTTCCTTTAAAAGTATGAAGGTATGTAGGAATTATCTTTGATATTGTGATAATTTTCGAATTACATTTTAATAAAAACCAATAAGTCGCAAAACAATGTGACCAGAAGTAATAAGTAAAATAATTAAAAAGAAGCAAGACCATTATAATAAAACCAATACCTTCCAGAGCCGTAAAAACATTTAACAAAAAAAAAAAACAATACCTGTTCAATGACAATTGACATTGACAGCATTTCAGGATTCACATAGATTACTAAGTACTTATTAGTTATTTACTATAATATAGTAATCATAACCTTCGAGAAATGTGAATATGATATTCTTTAAAATTTTAAACAATAGTCATTATATCTGATTTATAAGGAATATTTCAGAAATATATATTTTTATTACTACATCACAATACCACTGTAAACAATGAACAAATTGCGTAATTTATTAAGTGCAAGACGCGTATTGGAATGCCGATCAATCGCAACCAGGATCACTGCTGATGGCAAAGATATACCAAAGAAAAAGGTTTTTGAAAACAGAATAACCTTGATTGGTAGCGACAATTCTATAACGATTACCGACCTTAAAAGTGCTCAAAGTTTATCAACTAGGCGTGAATTAAAACTAGTAAAAATCCAGGATGAAGATTCTAAAACGAGAAGGCCTGTTTACAAGTGTGTATCCCAATGCTGTATACCCTTAGACATAATTTCGTAAATCAGTTACAAAATAAAAAAAGTAATATGAATTTTATTTTAAAAGCCCAAACACTATTAAATTAGATAAGAGTTGGTTTTCTTAAAAACGAAAAGTTGGGGATGGTTAGAAATATATACTTGATTCAATTATAGTTTTTTTCCATAGTGTTCTATGGCTAGCAATATTTGTCACTTCACGAGTAAATTAAAAATAAATATATAGTCAGTAGCATCTGAAGTGTTTTGATTCAGGAAGTTAGTTTTGACCTAAGAATCCTGTAATATTGGTAACAAAACCCATGCTAAAAAGTATTATAAACTAATTATAAACTTGGAACATATTACTTTTAGACTGATGACAAACTCAGAGTACCATGAAGAAGAATTATCTGCTAGAATTGAAAAGAAGGCAGCTAAGGAAAATAAACTAATCAAGGGAAATAAGTTAATAACACTTTCATCGCGAATAGCCGAGCATGATGTGATGACAAACTTAAAGAAGATGATGAAGCTCTTGGAAAAGAACTATGAAGTCAGGGTTGTTGTGTCTGGTGATGAGAGTCAGCCGGATAAAGCTGTGAGTACATTGTTGTAATGATTCTACTGTAATGTAGAAACTAGCAACATGATAAGACACATTGGTAGTTAATTATATTAGTGGTTGTTTTTAAATTTTTCATTATACTCACTCTGTTTTAAATAGTAATATGATGTCAAGTAGGTAGATCACTCTATTATATATTCGTTTTCAAGATTCATTGTCATTATGTAGCACAAGACATTGTTTACAAATAGTTCAAAATTTTTATTGAATTTAAGCTTCTTTTAAATTAAAGACATATTAAGATTTTATAAATACAGTGGACCCCCTGGCAATCGGACAAACATTTTGTAAAGCAGTGTGAGACTAGAAATTTGTCTGAAGGGGTACCTTGTAATTTGACAAATTAGAAACCAATGATAAGATGTTGTATGTTATATTAACATTTGTTTGGAAGGACAAATAACAATATCTTCTTGACATATAGTCTAGAAAATATGTGGTGTGTAAAAGTTATAGGGTTTCAATTGTGCCTTAGCGAAGAATGACTAAAAAATATTCAATAATATCTGGTTTTATAATTTTATCTTGTACTTTAATTATTCTTTATAACTAAAGACATATGAGCCTTGTATAACTTTGCAAAGTTCGGAGATCTTATCAACAAATAGGTGTTGTCATATACTTTTGATCTAAAGTTGTAGTCAAGTTGTAGTCAAGAAGAAAAATTTCTACATATATGTATATTTTTTTACAGGAAAGAATATACTCGATTATTGAGAAGAATTTAAAATCTATTGGGAATATTGTACAAAAGAGGAACAAAGGTAATAACTTAAGATTCCAAGTTCTTCCACTTAGGGACAACAGCAATCAATCAAAGAAAGACTCCAACTCGGGTGAAAGCAATGACCAAAAAGGTCCACTATGACTAGCAATGTTCTTGGTTGTTATTGTAATAGGAAAATATATAGTACTAAGTAAATATTACTCGAAAAAATATGAAAAAACAGTAAAGAGTGATATAAAGTAATATTGTTTGTAAAGTATTTAGTTCATAAGTTGTTGTTGTATTATTCAATCATTTAATAAATTGTTTTTTAAAACATAACATTTAACTATAACTTTTTTGTGTCCCTAACGAAAAAAAAAAATTTAAAAAAAAGGTAAAAAAAGCAATGTTTTATATCATCCATTTAATCATTCTCCTATTAACTAAAACATATCAACATAATATCTAAAACCTAAACACACATACAAACATGGCAAGGAAATACTTTAATCTAATTGAATAATATTCTAAAATTTATAAGTTAATGATTTTTTATCAAATGGAATTATCACAGTTGCTTAAGAGATCTTCAAAACTTATATGGTAGGTGATTTACATACAATCTTAGAAATAAAATGTTTATATAATTTGTATTTACCTATTATGGAGTTTTGTTCTTATTATGGACATTGTTACAACATTATTATTAATAATTATTTTTCTATTTAAAGCCTAAATTGCATCTGAAGTATTATGAGAGTCAATATATAAAAGTAAATCTTAAGTAGAAAACACATAAAAAGATTTTGATAATTTTTCTTACTTATCAAATATGTAGTTGTATTTGGTTTTTGAAGAATTTGAAATCATAAATTTAAAAATAAATTTTCAAATATAAAATCCTAGATAAAATATAGTCTACGGTAGAAAAAAATATCTCGCCCCATCGTGTAATTATTAAGTTTAAAACTAGGTACTTGAACACATTGCTAGGAAGGTACTTGTTACTTAAAAAGCGACTACAACCTTGAACCATTGCAGAAACTGCTGGGGCCTTGCAGAACTATGCTTATTAAATTCTAGGCATATTAAAGTATTTCATTAGTTTTAATACACATCTAATACCTATAACATTTTGAGTGTCAGTGATAACTTTGACAGTGACGTTAGCTGTCAAAAATAAACATCCGACATTTCAAATGTAAATTTTAAATATTGGTGTGAAATATAAAAATATGCTAGAATTTATTTTATACTTAAATTAATTCTATGCCACTTTAGCTTCTTCATCAAAACATTCTTTTATTATTTCATTTCATCGATATGTTCAATAAAGATGAAAATAACGTGAAAACATTTGTATTGTGATACACTTTTTTTCAGTAAATTTTAAGAAATTTTAATTTTTTCTAAGGATCATTGCGTTACGATATCTTACACTATAAAAGTGAACGTAACTGCATTTACTTATCGTTCCAACGTCTGTGATTGACAATTTAACTGTAAACAGAAATGTAGGCGTATCTATTACGTTCGAGCGTTGGGAAGTCAGTGTTGAGAGTTCGGCCCCAGGTGAGAAGAGGCGATACCGTGCCTAGCACGGGAGCAGCGCGCGCGGCATTTCTTATGCGCTCCTGAACAGATAAACCAATAAAATGCAATATGTTATCTATGCTACATTAAATGTGGGTCAAAGGTCACAATAATTAATTAATTCTCAAGATCACCCTGCAGGTTGGATCGGATAAAGTTCATGGCAACTTAAAAACAGATAAGCCGTTATCTCGAAAGTTAGCAAATGTATAACCACGATAAATCAGTATTACTTTAATAAGATCATCTTGTTTGTAGATGGTTTGGATAATGTTTCATAAATTTTATGTTATGTATATATTGACATAATTCGACTTGAAATTAGTACGTTTTACACAATTAACATCATTTCTATTTTAACTTAAAAAATAATTGTTTTAGTTTTACTTCAAGAAATAATTATGCATAAGATGGATAAGTATTTGTTACATGAAAGGATTAGTACCATGCAAATAGCGTTAGTATGAGGGTTAGTTACCGCTTTCTTGTATTTTATTACATATCTCGGGCTTCGTATAAATTTCAAATAATATAAATCAGTTCCATATAGTGTTTGCGAAACTGTCTTAATTGTATTTAACATTTTTGTTTTTAACTTTTAAACACTCTTTAAAACCATAGAACGCATTTTAAACACTGGTGTGACCGTTAAAACAATGAATTTGACATTGGAGGAATAAAATTATTAGCTAACTACAAATGTCGGATGATAGATGATGACAATTTAAAAGAACATTGAAAGATGTCGGTAACTAAATTATACCTATTAGTATTCTATTAGATGAAAGAATAAGATTAATATTGACAAAGCATTCAATAGATCCAACACAGACGAAATACACACCGAACACCAAAGCCCATTATGATTATTTATCACACCAGTATTTGTTTGTTTTTTTTTTATTGTAATACAGTTAATTTGTAGTTTAAATCATTACAAGAAAGCGGCGAGTGAGACACACCGTGTTACCCATGAATGGTCGCCGGCTCGAGCGGCGCCGGCACCAACAGCGCCCCCTCCCGTACCCGCGACTGCGGCGTCCCACCTCGCGCGTGTCTTTAGCCGCCGATGACTTGCTCGCGACCTCCGCTGATCTGTCAGCTATCATGTGCGCCTCCAGCGAATCCAACGGCGATTCTGATCTGCACATCACGATTACAGTAGTTTTCAGCTAACTAGTAGAATTTTTGATGAGAAAATTTATTACTTTCATCCGATTTTGGAATATGATGAGTTTAGGGTCTTGCCAATTAATGGTGTGATCAGAGTATTAAAAAAATTAACCTTCTACCGTTAGATTTAGCTACTTGATTGAAATATATACATATTTTATATAATATATTTTCAACCCCCAATGCAAAGACAAAGGTGTTATAAGATTTGACGTCGAAGCCGAGTGTTTGTGTGTATGTATGTAACTATCAGTGGCATATTAGCTGTGAAACGAATTGATCGATTTCGATGCGGTTTTTCTCTTTTAAAGTCACTTTCCTTGCGTTTGTTCTTAGCTATGTTTATTTAAAATCGGTGAAGCAATACAAGAGTGTCAGCACTTTTCCAAAATTATGTATCTAAGCGTTTAGGAGTATGATAACTTGATCAAGTGCTTAACGATTTCCAGTATAATTGTTAAAAGACATACAAGTGAAGGAGGATTTTAAATTTTTATAATATTTTGTTATAAATATGTATGATATTTTTTTTTATTCTCCAATTTCATCCTGAGAAGGCGTCGTGAGATTTACATTGCAAAGCACGACTAAGATGCAATTATTTTTACATACCAAATCTATTAGAAGAACAGAATAATAAGTAAAGTCATTTAATGTGGTCCGTTTACTAAAAATACTGTTCCCAAACACGTAGATGCGTTAAATTTACTTACTTAGCACTAATAGCGCAATATGAAGACAATTGTTCCCATGTACAGCCGTAGATGCAACACTCGTCTGCTATTCCAGTTCTTCTTCGTCGTCTCACTAATGGATGTGGTTGTTCTACAACTGAAAGATAATATAATTATTGTCGAAATTACAATGACGCTGGATTTAGATGATCTATCCCATAATAATAGTCTCTAATACGATGTACAACGATAGTTTGTATTCAAGATCAGTGTTGTCACAACATAAAAATAAAACATGTATCTGAAGCTTTACAACACAGTTTTTTATCGACAGCATAAAAACGGACAACAAGATCTATTTATCAAAGAGCGTTCCAGTGACTTTACATTAGCCCATTTTTATTGGAAAATTCCATAGTTGCGTTCATAGCGTCCTTGGCTCTTGGAGCATTTATTTATACATCACGGCTTCGTTTCGTGTCTGATCTAAAGATACTCGACAAGTCTGGGGTCACAATTAAATAAGAGGGTAAGTGTCTTCGCGGTTGTTTTTCCTGTGATTAAGTATTAGATGTAAACATTCAAAAGGTCGACTAAAGAGACGATAAAAATATTTATAAAATACCTACTATGTCAGAACAAATCAATAGTTTAATGTAATATATTTCACTGATGCCAAAGGTGCTTTTTATTAAGAAAACAAAAAGAAAATTTTATACAGCACAAAAAAAAAATTTTTACATCTCAAACTAGCTACGGATCCCTAATGTAACACTTTTATTTTTTATCATTACTTATTTTTAATTCAAACAGACGTGGAAAATTCCCCATGGCTATTTTTATTACATAGATAGTGTCTACGCTTGGTCTTTAATATAATTCAATCGTCTGATAACAGCCTTATTCGCTTTTAATGATAAGTTGTCGTGAAGCGGATATTATTGTCATGGGCCCTGAAGTTCATATTAAGATCGAAAGGTCCAAAATATTATGATTTTTTTCCGCTACAAAACAATGGCTGAGATAAGTTAGACATTTGATACCCTGAATACATTGGAGCTATCTTAAAAAGCCAAAGATAATGCATAAATAACTTTTTGTTCTTATTTACTATTGATCTTTGGTGACGTTTTAAACCCGAAACTCTTTGTTTGTTTGTTTATATGTTTCTGATGTTATTTTAGCTGAAATGAAGTTTTAATATACTTTATACGTGAGTAAAGTATATACATATATTATTGACTGACCTATACAGTATATATAATGAGATCTAAGACTTTCGCGAGTATTCATTAAAATAAAACTAATATTTTTCGGATTAACTACGCGAATTTTTATTATTTTAAACAACACAATCCCAACGTTTCGGTTACTTTTCAGCAACCGTGATCCCAAAAATATTAGTTTTATATAGATATGTATTGTGGTTTAGCACGGATAATTAGTTGATATTCAATCGTTTCACACAATTTCGAAAGTGAATAGAGTCGTGTTAGTTAGAAGGATGGTAATGGTGCTATAATTTTATATAAAAAAATGTTTAAGCAAAGAACTTCTAGATTTTTGAAACGTGCATTATTGGAATGGCGAAGTGTAAGTGAGTGTGAAAATATTCATTATAACAATATCGCACATCTCTGAGCGTAAAACTGCTTTAGTGATTAACATTGATGTGTAAGTCACAAGGTTTCACTAGATGACAATTGAAATTAATCGAAGATAATGCACACATTTACTAATAACGATCTTAACTTTTTTAAGTTTTTGAATAAAATTATTTCTGATTATGTTTTATTTGACACTACAATCTTGAGTATCGTTTATCGAGTGTTTTATAGTGAGTTCTATGATGAGGTCAACTTCACCTACCTGTAGGTACGTCCCCGGGGGGACTATTGTACACATGACAGACTTTGCTCATCATGTCCCCTAGCTGTCGCCCACACAGCTTCACAGCTACAGTCGCCGCATCGCATCTCCAATCCCACAACACAGCCATACCGAACAACGTCAGCAATGTCTTCATGTTCATTTTATCTGGAATGTATCCTACATTTGTAGAACAATTGATTCTTACAATCCGATTTACGTTCTAATATATATATACCACACAATAAGAAATAAGAATGAACAGTTATAAAATACTTAAAAGAATCGACCGGTTGTTGGGATCAATTTCAAACGTATGTTTCTGTAATCGGAGGCGTGAGTGTGCGTAACAGGAGAAGCTTTTACTCTTTTATACTGTAGGGTAAGTGTAACTGGACACCGACTCCGCCCTCAAACTTAGGATAACAGATCTAATATTATGTATTGGTTCTAATTTCCTAAGTGTATCACTTTTCATATTGCATTTTACTTTTTAGTTTTCCCTCTGTTGTGTTTAAGGTAAATGTCACGATGTTATTCATATATATGAAAATAATATGCAACGGTCTTTTAACGGAGGGTTCTAAGTGATTTGAATACAGAATCCACTTACTATACCTGTAATACAAAGACCAAACCGTTTATTTATATGTTATCATGGACCAAAATCTAGGCTTCGATGAGTTTGGAAGTGACTTGTATATTGAGAATAAAGGAGGAACCGAAACAGTATGGAGGTCCTATTAAGCCAGAAAAGGCCATTACATAAATGAAATTACTTAACTTCATTTTCACCTTCATTTCCCAATTCACAATAATTGTCGTCATTATTGAAATTTCATCGTTAAAAATAATATTTCATTATATATATTATTAAAACAATACTATTATTCTGATTACATTAAATGAATAGGAAAAAAAATTAAATTTAGTTTAGGTATACGTAATCGAAAAATATCTATTAAAGATGAACGTTAAGAAAATTTTATAATATTTCTTTTGTGCAATTATTTTAAATAACTATTTTATTCTTATAACTTTCCGAGATTAATAGGATAGTATTAATATTTAATATTTAATTTATTTAATTTAACGATTTTCTAAATAAATACAGCGAGACAAATGGCCGTTAGTATATTTAATGATATATTGATATGACATTTGTATCAAAATTCATTTTACGATTTGAGAAGTTACGTTATACTTTAATAACAGAATCATTGAATAAAATTATTATGAAGTGTCTTTTTAAGCAAGTAATTCACGTTATTTAGTAATATTTGTTAGAATATTGATACAGTCTGAAAAAAATACATATAAATACTATAAAGGAGACAGTCGTAATAAAATACATACGATACAACATGACCATAGCATAGCAGTATTAAGCGTTTATACAACATTAATAATTTATATTAATATACCTTTATGAGAATCATCAATGATGAAATATGAAGCTTGTCTATTTATTTTAAGAATAATATAAAATCCCGCAATTCCTATAAATAGGGGATAAAGCTGACATTTATTTCATAGACACATCTATCAACCAGACTTACTATATTACTTGTAAGTTGTAAAATGTTTATGATAAAATATGCTATAAATTTAACTAAGCTAAATCCGTATTAGCTTTTAGTGTTTTCATGGGTTAATAGCACATGCGTTTCATTAATAATTAATTTAATGATTGTAATATTAAATTTGACGAATAAATTATGAATTAGATTATGTAATAATATGTTATATATAAAAAAGACAAACGATGATTCAACCTTCGTCATTCATAAAAATGCAAATCAGTCTTTTCCTTTCTATAAGTGCTATTCTAAGAATAGTATAGGGTGGGTGCAGTTTTAAACTGTGGAGTCATCATCTTGGATGGCTATTTCTATTTACCACTTACCAAACGTTTCTGAATTAATCACATTACGCTCACGGCTTACTATACGGCTCGCGTGTATAACGTTTGTGGCAGATAAGGCTAAGTGTATAGGAAGCCTGTCGTAATTGGAGTAGGTATTATTAGTCATAATCAATTCATCTCCCCCAAGTATACTTGATGCATTAAGTCAATCTCGGCTAGTTTATAAATAACTTCAATGACACAATTTTGCTGTAGGTCATTATAAACAGAACAAACAAAACATACGGCTATGATTAGGACAATTTTACTACATTCAGTAGAAGCGATGTCGTATTTTTAATTGAGCGGACGCGGAATATTGCATATAAGTACATTGCAATTTGTTATGTGTGAGTAATTATAGTGTTAAGTTTATTTATAGAACAACATTGCAAGACACAATTTTACTTTAAAAATGTTATCTAGTTTTATTAACCTATGTGTGTAATCAAGCTGTAATTATAGGGATTCTTTATAATGAGTTAATTGTACTCTGAAAGTGTACCAAACATAATATACTCCTTATATTTAAGTAGCCGTGATTGATGAGATTTTACCGTTCAAAACATAGAATCTCTTACTGATTTTGACATATAATAGTAGTATTAGTATAAAAAACGCCACAGACTATAGAAAGCATGTACCCGAACATTAAATAGTGTGTAGAAAGTGTGAGTGAGTACGATCTTACTATGACAGTGACAGCAGTCACACGTTCTCCGCGTGCAACATTATCACAGGGCTTATACCTTGCATTGAGCTTTATAAATAACTACTAAAGTATGGATTGTTTTGTAAACAATGTTTATCAGAAAAAATATGCTAACAACATGTAATTAAATCTTCATATAAACATTACATATATATTGATATATATTATTCGGGAAAATTAATTCTTTTATTACTCAATGTGTAAAGACTTTTAATTTTATTTCTTATATATTATTGTTTCGTTTATTTGAATACAGATAACATAATATTAAACTATAAATAACACGATATCAACGTGAAATTTTGAGAAAATCAGAGCATAGTGTAGCTGTATAATGAAGTATATATTGCAAAACAAGTGTTCAGTGTATGAAGTGGTAAGTCATTTGTTTATTAATTTAGATTTCATATTATTAAATAGTAAACTTATTAATAGTAAAAAAGATAAAAGTGTAACATAAAAATGAATTGGTAGCCCTAGATTAGACACTGTCTGGTTACAGCAACGTCGGTTGAGTGCTCATGCACTCGATTGAATGATTACATTTTGATCTCCAGTCTTCAATACTGGGTTACTTGCTTAGTTTACGAAAGTCATCTTATTATGTCAGTCAATCAAATTTGGAATACTAATATTATAATATTTATATGATTTACAAAACGGTTTATATATTTCCGATGTTATGAGTAGTAATCACTATTTGTTACTACAACAGTAAAAATGGCGACCGGTCTCTCTGTTCGAAGGCCTTAGAACTGTTGATAAATGTTGTTATACCGTCGGTATACTAATAATTATGGGAAATACGGTTCAATTATTATTAATTTCATGAAGTTTAGTCAGTAATCATCTTTGATCGCCTGTTAATAACATTATAAAGGTATGGAGGACATTGTAAACTTTATATCGGAGCCATAAAAGCTAAACCTACAATCATAATTTACTTAAAGTTTGTAGTTCGATCGTTTATAGCCCTGAGAGTTTTAAGATAGTTGAATTAACTGATTCCTTGCGAAACACAGTCAATTTTCTTTGCATATTCAGTTGTTTTATTCTTTATAATTTCATCTTTATGTCAAATTCAGGCATTTAATCCGGAAGCTGATGATTTCGATAAAGTATCCTACAGTATATCTTGATATTATTTTTTTACTTCCAAGGTCACATATACTTTCGATCTTTTAACAGACGCCTCAGTGTATTGTTTTTAGTATTACGGAAGGAAATTTCGTAAGTGTAATTTTAGTAATAGAGTAATATGGAACTCATTTTTACGGAATTCATTTATTACTTTTTCAATTAACTTTGCAGTTATAATCTCAGGAATGCCTACAATCTTGTATTATTTTTTCGTGTAATGTATTTAAATTTTATCAATTTCCTATAGAAGTTTCGAGAATTAACTCTTAGTTGATTGTAGTTTGGGTGTGACAAAGAGATCACCTGTTCCATTCGGTTAGCAACAGGTCGTTAATATTTCTGTGGCTGATGATAGGTAATTCAAGAGTTGGGGTCAAGAGTAAGAGTACCACCGGCTCTCCCAATTGACGATTTGCGGCGGCGGAGGTCAGTGCCTTTTTGTATACACACTTTAATACCGACTTTTTATACATCACGATCGCTATATAAAACTATTTGTTGGTTGACTTTTGAATAAATTGTAAAAAGTATTTCTATATACTATGCACTTCCTTGATGGTAAAGCTTCATATTTATATTTAAACCGATTGGTTAATAGTTATATTCTTTAATAGTTTGTAATGTATTGTGTGTATTTATTTTAAAGGCACGGCGCCATTACAAAGCCTAATAGGTTGACCTGTCTAACCGTTCATAGGCCACAATATTTTTACACTTTATTATTTTAGGTCTTAAAAGTTTTGAAACGCCTACCTATACATTAACAGTATGCTGACATTTATTAAGTTAATTTAATTATCAAAATTTCGTATCATGTGTTAGATAAGTGCTTATAATATGAAATAGGTCTTTAAAATTATGATTAAGGTAATTTTTTTAAGTAACTGAGAAGAAATTGTTCACTTCATCTACTCGTACTTAAGGCCGAAAAGATTAGTTTTTTAATAGAATTTAATATGAACGACAAAATTATCACACCTATTATTATGCTCCCATTTAAACGAGATCTTTGTACAAATTAATAATCGAGTAGAGACCGGTAGCCGATATACATATATCCTATAAAGATATTTTTATATTGAATCCAAGAATTATAAAGGGCATTAAGAGAATTTAACTATAACATTTTAAGATATAACAATTGTATTTTTACTGCTATTATTTTGACGTACAATGTGTAATCTATAAGCTTTGTCGATGTTGTAAATCTCTAAAAAGTATTGATCAATTATGACGCAAATCTGCTGAGATTTTGCTATTTTAAAGACAATAACGGTACATTCATAGAAAAAGATACTAACGGTACATTAATAAAAAAAAAATAAGGCCTTAAATGTCGTAGAAGAAGCGAGATATATAGAAATCAATAATATGTTTACAGTGAAGTGAACTTTATTTTTATTCTGGAACAAAAAAATAACTATGGCACGTGATTGCATTTATAGCAATTATCGTGTCTGAGTTTACAGTAATATAGTATGCAAATGTAGGGTTAAAAGATTCTTTAATAAACAGTTTAATGTGTATGTCTCGATTGGCGGATTTGTCTGAGACAAGGTCGTAGGATACGGCTGTACGATGAATGCCTTCGACCCCAATGCCGTGATTCGACATCGTAATTTTAACATAAAATGCAATTGAATATTTCGATGTACGTGCAATGAACGTTGTCATTACTTTAAATATAATATGAAATTCGAATTTAATGTAATATATTTGACCTAATCATCGTGATTTTAGTTATTGTGAGATTGTTTTTAATGAGATTTCAAGGTTTTATGTTTTAGATGTAACAACAGTGTAACGCGTGTCGTGTCTAGCTGATCTCTGATAACTAGAATGTATAAAATGAAATTATCACCAAACCATATTTAAAAGATTTATATGTTTTTCAGTTTTTTTTTAACATTTTTGATTATATTTGTATCATTGGTCTTTTCATAAGTAGCTTGAGAATTATCGTAGAATATAAGCGTCAATGAAAGATATTTTGTGTATAAAATTTTATGACTTCGGATCAATATTATTAACGAAATAACACAGAATATTCCTACTTTTAACATTTAGGCAGTTTAACTTTTATTTCAACACCGATTTCAATCAATAATATTTTGTTAAATTATTAAAACACACCAATATAGTAATATTACCCCAATTTAATGCCGTTCAAGTTAAAACACTCACCAAAATATAAGTAATTTAACACTCGCATCACTGAATTCAACTTACCTTCTAAACGCTCCTATGTCTGAACGTATCACAACACAAAAAGTCGTATCTATGTCGTGTCGCAGCCGTGTCGCACCGCACGCTATGATCGTACGAGCGCCGCTCACGCTGTCACAGACTCGTGCGCAACTCTAGCTTATAACGTGAAACACTCCCCCTCCCCCCGCCCCGCGGCACTTACTTTAAATCTTCGGGATTAGATTTTCGCGGTTAATATATGTATTAGTAACTTATTAGCTATGTTTATGTATTTGATTGGGTATCATTATCAGTTGTGTGTTTCAATTTATTCTTTCGAAAATATTTTGCTTTTTCTACATGAAAGTTTACTTAAATATGTATAGTAAGTATTAAAAGGCGACTTTGAATTTACAACTGTGATAATTAATTTAGTATTTTTGATAATTTGTCATATATTAAATATAACTACTACATTAATAATGAATTTTAGGATCTCAAAATTGAAAATAAAAATTTTGCGGATGGTATAAAGATATGAATATCGTTTTGGCACCGGGATTTAATTAAGTGTTTTTAATTATCCTGAACGCAACTTTAAAGGGTTTTTTTTTGTATGTACATAGTATTATTGTAAGTTTACGCAATCGTGGTTATTCGTATAGACTATAGAGAATTAATATTTTATAAAGATATTATAATTATTACCTTGTAATTTTCGTCGAGGAAATAGTTTTAAACATATTTATTGTCAAAAAAATCGCTTAGTATTTGGTTCGTTGAATGTAGAAGAAAGAATTATTTATTTTGCAAACTACGAGATATTAAGTGGATTTGGTATTTTAAAGGCTATAAAGTTTTTAATATGCATGCTTGTCACAAGATTGCATCTATACTAAATATGAAAATTTTAAATTTTAAGAGCCCTATGTATTGAAACGATACAAAACCAGGACTTTTAATACGAAAATTAGTTATTCATTGATTTTTTAACATTATGTAATCATTTATAAGTATATGTAATTTTTTTTACATTACATTTTTTATTGTTGGTTGCATCCGATGATCCAAACGTTTTTGTGTTTCATTTATTTTGCATAAACTAATATTTCTAATAATAATATTTGTGAACACAAACATTTAGTAAAATATACCTGATATTTTATGACAAAAAGATTAAAAACCTTTTAAAGGATCAACTGATTTTTCTTAAAGAAAATCTATTATGCATTTTATATTGCTTTTGTTTTACATGAGCGTATTGTTCTTGTAAATTTCTATATTAAATTCCAAGACGTCTTGTAAATTGGCTGTTGTATTCTTTTCTATTTTTTTTTATTATATTCCTTCTCAAAAATAATGATTCATTACTATACAGACATAACCCTGGCCTGAGCCATCAACAATTCTAAAATCTTAGAATCTGTTACTATGTCATAAAATTCTTATTTTTATTTGAACTTTTTTTTTTTAAACCACTGCTAGTTGTTTCGATTATAAAATTGTCGTCTAGAAAGTTCTAATGCTGTGAAAGTTTAAATTACACTTACTTAAGTAAAATTAAAGATGGTATAATATTAATTGCGATTCACTCAATACATAGATGTAGGTATAAAATAAAGTATACAAAATTATGTATGTTTGCATTTTTATTCAACAACATCTATAGCGTGAGTTGTTTATAGTCAGTTACAACATCATTATATTGAAATAAGAAGATTAATCATTACATATCATCATGCTATAATAATTTAACTAGATGTTTTTTTAGGACTTAATTAGGATAAACGACTACGTTTATTTAGTATTATTTCGTATAGCCTACATATAAACTTGGTAAGACAAAAAATTTATATCGTTAGTGGGTACATAACCGTTTAATTTTCATATTAATATAAATAGTAGTATTATTTTTATAGCAATCAGAGTAACGTAGGTCGTGTTTTCAAAACATATAATATATATATATAACAATATATAAAACACATTATTGCATTGAATACGTTCACCTTGATTTTTTGAAGAATTTCAATATAAACTTTAAATTACATTGAAGTTTTAAAATTATTTGGGACGTGTTAATCATAGTTAACAGATAATTTTTAGTCCGGTGACGTTTGTTTAAAGTGATATAATAAAGTGCAATTTATTTAAATCTTTATATAGTAAGGAATAGCCGACAGACAACGCAAAAGCCTTACCATCCAGATTATTATCACCGGTGGTCGAGGAAATCTTCAATTTAATATTCTTGGATTGCCGTTAACGAGTTTCGTTGGACAATTTGCATCAGTTTCCGTTAAAAATAGTATCTTCTTTAATTCGCTGTTACATTATGCAAGATAAAGGTGTAAACATTTATCTGATACGTTTGTCAATTTTATATAATGCTTAATAAAACTCGCTTAACTTTTCTTAATAGAAACATTTATATTACAACTATGAAACCAAAAAAGTCTATGTGTTTGTGTGTGTATTTAAACAGTGACTCCCAAAGAAAAAAGATAAACCAATGTCGTGAACTTTACATATATTTTCTTATTAAATTTCCCATTAATTCTGTCCTGTTAGTACAAGTATTACTCGTATCGGTGTATAAACGATTTAAAAAATGTACTGTCAGATTGATGAGCAAACATTTCACATTCAAAAATTTTTTTTCCTACCAAATCATACACACAGAGTGGCTTATGGAATTATAGAATTTGAAGGTAAATTTAAAAAAAAAAAAATTTTTTTTTTTACAGGTAACTAAAAATTTCAGATTAAGAAATTTTATAACGTAAACACCGCAATGAAAGCGTGTCGGAAATATGTTAGGTTTAATAAAATTAGTAGCAGAAAGCATAATCAATAAGGCCTGTGTCGTTTTGTCTGCTTGTATCGAAATATGTTTTTTTCTTTTGAATCATTTATTTAAAAATCTTATACATGACAATTTTGAACAAAGTTTCTGTATGTGAAAATCGTTATGCGCTCTACATATACACAAACTTACGTATCTGTTACGAAGTTAACAATAAGGGGTGGAATATACCGTGGTTCACTGACAGTAACTGTCTACCAGACGACTGCTACAAGTCACTGACTCGGGTTATAAATAGCAATAACATTGTAATAACACGTAAACCTCATTTATAGGCGTACTATTTACAGGCACATGACAATTATTGATGAAGGGTTTTAATTATAGTGTTAGTGTGACACGAGTTTTATCTTTAGAAATATTAACGAAAACGTAAATATCATATACATGTACATGTGTATATGAATTAAGCTGTGTACACACGTAAACATATTAATTAAGTGTTTATAATACATTATTATTGATTATCGCTATTGTATAGGTAAATTACGGAGACCTCTAAGTAATTGTATTTATTTGAATGTTAAGGTATTGATTAATTTTTAATGGGGTTGAACTTTAATGAACAACTGTCATTACATTGATCTTTTTTCGTTTTTGTAAACAAATATTATGGTCTGCGTGTTTTTAACAGATTGTAATGATGTTTTTACTTACGTATAGTCTAGATAAATCCTTTATTTTTTGTTGACACATCGAATTATTAGTTAATGTTGTAAGCAAGATAATATACGATTTCATAAAATTTATAGAGCGGTTTTTGGACGACGATGCAATACTATCGCCTTGGATAGCTGTTTATATTTATACGCTTATTCCTTTCATGCAAAATCTATTGAGTATTTTTTTATGAAACGTTATACTAATAAGGATAAGACATTGCAATAACATATAGGCTATAATTTTTTCCCCAATTTACTTTAAGGTATTTTCGGTTAGAACAAACAATAAAAAGTATATTTTGCATAAACTCACGTGACACAGATATTTTTTGTTCCTGTCACTTCAATACCACAACAGTTTTGAGTACTAGATTATGAATCTCTAAATCCGATTTCAAAGTGGTTGACGAAAGCTAGTAGAAATTAAAAATGTCTTCCTTACTTCTAACTTTAATTTTAAACTGCAATAAATAAATTTTGTTCGAATTCACACATACATACATATAATTTTTTAAAAACACACATACTCGTACAATGTAAAACAACTGTCACTTTTATAGAAAATCCAACCATTATTTGCTGTAACTTCTTTTTGCTATAAAGTAGGGAACTGAAAGCCCTTTAACAATAATTTTTGTGTTTACATTTAGGTTTTTAGGCACGGAATACTAATATCAAACCAAATATCAACGTACTATTGTCCATTTCTTCATTCACATAGTATTTTTAAATTTAAACTTATTTTGTTTCTAATTACGTTAATGACAACCGGAGTACTTTAAATAAACAAAAGTTTTCTTGGAACTAAAACTTATACTAAACAATAGTCATCGATGCTATATCCATATTAACTGTCTCTTAATTAAACCTTAATATATATATTCTCTACCTAGAGTGCTGATACTAAGCATTAATTGGGATTGCTGGTGGAACGGACACCTGGTGGCTTAGAATTGTCCCAAAGGTTAGATATATAACCAGCTTTGTCCATCACATGTAAAAACTTCTTCCATGGAGACGTTCAGGATAAGGAGATCAGTAGTTTCTATAAAATTTCTTTGATGCGGTTTTGTGTTATGTTATTAGTACTTTATTTTAAAGTATCAATAAAATCAATGGTTATATTTATTGAGGAATGTTAAGCATTAAATAAGTGGCGCAGTATATCAAATGAATAGTGATGATAGCTGTAGATATGAACTATACGATACATTGGTTTTTTTTTTGGCTTTGCATAAGTACGAATTAAATTCATCAAATGTATATATATGTATAAAAACTCCACAAGTAAATTGGTTCAATCTATACAAGGCGACTTATATGTTTGGTTCAATGTAATAAAATATTTTTATAAGCATTGACAAGTCTAAGAAAGACTACATCTGCCCTTATGACGTCAATTTTGTTACATTATTGCTTTTAATATAAAAAAATGGTAAATTTGTTTTTAATGTATATTTTTTAACGTATTGCTAATGATACAGTTGGAGTCAGACATTTCTATTTTTCGATTCCAAAATGATTTTCACACAAGTTTTTTTGTGTCATTCTGATTTAAAATAATATGCTTTTAATCCCCGAGACATCGAGAGGGCTGTAATAAGTTTGAAGTCGATGTGTGTTTCTGTGTGTTTGTGTGTGTCTGGTATCTGTGACATTGTAACTCCCAAACGGATTGACCGATTTCGATTTTTCATTTGAAAATCACCTCCCTTGTGTTGGTTCTTAGCTATGTTTGCCGTTTGGTTACTATCCGTACAGCGGTTTAAGACTATCAGCTTTTCTCCAAAAAAATGTAAGGCATTTTTAGGCCTAAGATTACTCGACACACCTCAAGCGTATTAGTATAATCGCTAAAAGACAAGGAATGTTCAGAGGATTTTAATATTAAATAAATTTTTATTCAAGGGAAAACCTTTGCAGAAGTTATTAAATCTTTTTTTGTTGTATGTGATAAATGATAGAGTTGCAATGGTTATTTGATATTTTGATGTTAAAAATGAAATCCACGTATTTTAACTTAAAATAATATGCCATTTATTAAAAACAATCTTTGTTACGATGTGTTTGAAAGCTTTACGATAATTTTTTTTATATGTATTTTGCAATGGTTGCAGTTTTTTAAGTCCTATACTCGAATTTTAACAAAAAAGTTAAGTGCCTACTTATACTCTTATTAATCCTTTCTCACATTTTCTATTTTTAAACATTCTGACGGCAACAATGTCCATTCCACTTATCAGTCTGTCAATTCGTCAATTGTAAAGTTAACGAAGTAAAGTCAATTAATATTAGCGAAGTATGTTATCAGTTGTAGTTGGCGCCACTTTACGTGTATCAAAAAAAACTTATACATAATATACAAATACATGTAAATGTTTGTACGAAAAAACCAGTTTCCTAATATTTTATATTATACATGAATATGTATAGAGAATTGAAATAAGAAAGATAGATAGAGACGAATTTATCTTCAGAAGCAAAATGCAGACAACCTTCATTCTGATAAGAGAATACTTCAATTAGTCTAAGCTATGCCCTATTTTAGTAGAAAACTGGAACAGTATCTATTTAGAGGAACATTTCTAAACTTCTTCGCCTGTGATTTATGTTTGTAATCTAGAGCATGACAAGGCCAATCATTTGTTTTGTTCTGTTATTAAGTTATTACAAACAATAACTCATTTGCTGCATCTAAGTGATAGAAATAGCTTTTAGTGGTTGCCCTTTGACCTGGCGCACATCAAGATCGTGGCTTCGTCTCTTCCTTTTTAGCTTATCTAAAGTGCCACGTTTATTTCTGCTATGACTATCACTCCTAGTTAGTGTCAGGTATTTATTTTGACCTAAATTATTTTCGTATGTTGTACAAATTATACACCTATCTTTATTGCATTGCTACTCTCAATCGGGTAAAATTTCTGTGTTCAATTTTTATCATATAAATTTTCATGTAAAGTTCGTTCACAGTAAGATATTTTTATTTAATTCGTTTCAGCTCTATTAAGTATAGTAATTTATTGAAAAAGTTCTATGGTATTATCATTATGGGAAGTTTAATGTATTCCCTGGAAAAGACATCTTAAGAGGGACGACCGCTTACCATTAAGTATAGACTATAGAATTACGCTCAGTTTTAATAGAAATCTGCGAATAGCAATAAGATGAATATTTACTCCAAGTTTTATAGATAACGCATTTAGAAAAGCTCTTTCCGAGACGACTCCATTGAGATGACCGTTCGTGTGTAAAGGCTTTATGGCTCGCTTTTACCTATTCCCGGTAAAGGTATTTTTATTATCGAAGGCTGCACTTCAGATGTTAATATCTGGTGTCTAAGTTTAATGGTAGTACAGTATATATAAATTGCTAAGTTTATAAGTCCCACGGCCGCCCGCGTTTTGTTCGTCTCTCGTAAAGTTTACATTTACAATGTTATGACTGCACTCCGTCTCCTTTCCTTACGCTTTATTATCTCATTATTTTGATTGCGTCTGTGGCCATTTCGTGTTCCGTGACACCTGTGTTTAATTATCGATTTTACATGGTCATTTGAAGTATATTATATAATATTATAAATTATAGTACACAGACGGAAAGGTAGAAACTAATTCGATGTATTAAATCTTTAAGATTTTATTATATGCTTTAAGACTTAAGTAATTCAAAACTTTAATCTTCATATTTCACACATTTAAAGGGTAATGATGGTTTTAACGTTGTTTTGACTCGTATACCATATAGTATATTTATGAAATAACTGTCGCCTTTACAATAACACAGCGTATGCAACTGTGGGCAGCGGCTCCAACTGCCAATAAAACAGTCATTACTCATGTGTCAGCCCTGTACCCTCAATAGTGGGAATGTTGCGAAGTTTATAACAGACAGACGAATTGTTTTTTGTTCTATCATTATTTGACTACTTGAGTTTGTATTAATAATAACACCATTCATTTCCTTTTCCTGTTTAGAGAAATGTTTCTCATGTTCTCATTAATATTTTAGGTTGGAAGAATAATAACTTTTTATTGATTTTCATATGAAATTTTAATAGTGATACAGCATGTTTTTTTTATATTTTATTGATCTTTGAAGCCGGCTCTTTTGGGCGGAAAATAATAGTTGCTATTAGCATTTAACATAACTAAAATTTGCCTGCATTCATGTTTCGCCTATAATTATCAAGTAAAATTACTGATAAAAGTTTACTTAATTCCATATTGAAAAGCTTAGTAATGAATGAACTAATAGTTGGATTTAGTATTTGTAAATGTTAGCTTATAATATGGTTGCACTTACGAGCTATTCTGAGTTTTATGGCTGGCGATTAAGAAGTCTGTTATGAGCGAAGATAATGTCTAGGTACGTTTGTTATCTGTGGAGAAAAATTGTGTTCTGTTTTTATTCGATGAATATTTTCGTCTTATCCAGGATAGCTTGTGTTATTATGTTTTTTTGTCTGTATAATCTGTGTAATCACGTGGTAAATCTCAAGTAATATTTACATACACAACGAGATATATAGAACAAGAGAAATATTGCAAAAGAAATAAAGTTAACCGAAGTAAAATAGAATATTGATTTTCCCTTCAACTTCTCTTAAATTAAAAGCTTGATTGATTTTATTGCTTCCATGTATATTCGATATTATCTCATTGTTACCTAATATGTCAATATTCTCTATTACATGAAAAACTTGAAAGTGTGGATTTAACAACGTATATTTCGCACAATTTATTTTTCGGATTACTACGCGTATTTTATTATTTAAAAAAAAATACCCCCTACGCTACGTTTCGGTTACTTTGCAGCGACCGTGACCAAAGTTATAAAATACTCGTAGTAATCCGAAAAATATTAGTTTCATTTAAATGAATGCACGCGAAAGTCTTTGATCTCATTATCATACGTTTAATTAGCTTGATTTAAATAAATCTTAATTATCTGTTACGTTTAAAAAATTTGCACTTTTCATTTAAAGACGCTTTTAGATAATGTTCAACTGTAATAGTATTTCGTTTCTCTGTTTAAAAGGCTAATAATCAGAGATAATATGAGCAAAAATCTTAAACAATCCCTTCATATTATGCCAGTTTTTTAAAACTAGCTTAATTTCACATATTAAAATTGCTTATACAATACTTATTGGTATAATCCTTGCGAGTATTCTGACGTTTGCGTCTTCATACTAATTAAGCAATTTTTTTTAATCCTTTATGATTTATAAAAAAAAAAGTCCTCACTATGATAATGGTACCTTTTTTTTCTATGGCTCTTGTTCTCAGCAGGATATTTATAAGACAATCAATAATAATTGTAATAATTTTTAAAAGTTATACGTTTTCTATTTGGAATACACAAACTAATTTAATATTTTTCTCGGTGTAGGGCTTTTTTAACGTATAAAAATCAATTATTTGTTTAGTGAATTTTGATAGATTCTTTTAAATAAATTATAATAATTTTAAATATCAAATTAATTGTTTTCCAAGCCCTTATAATTATCGCTCTATCTTTATTATACAAAGTATTTGAAAAGTATAGTCGGAATTGATCCATTGTAAGGCCTTGTTTAGTATAATTTCATTATTTTTAGATTCAATGTCCTATGGTTAAATCAAAGATATTTTTTAATTTAAAATAATAAAATATCTTAAATTAATGAGATCTAAGATTTTCGCGAGTATTCATTTAAATGAAACTAGTATTATTCGGATTTACTACGCGGATTTTATTATTTAAAAACTACATAATCCCGACGTTTCGGTTACTTTGCAGCAACCGTGATCACGGGCAGACGAGGTGTTATTTGTTGGTCAAAATTATGTTTGACCAACAAATGAGGTTCGTTTTGTAATAAATTAAAATAATTAATAATTAAAAGTATCTAAAGGATAAAACACGAAATTTTATTGAATACATTGTTTTACACAAAGTTTTATACATAAAAAAGACTGTTTAGCACATTACGATTGTTCGCATGCATGTAAATCTGTTATTAATTCATTATTGAAGGATCATCTATTCACACAACAATAGAGTACAGTGTATTATGTCAACATTCAGTTAATGATACAGCTTGCTAGAGTCAGTGCACTGTCACCTATATACTAACAAAATAAATAGCCAACACGTGTAGTAATTTAGTTGAAGCACAATGAATATTGTGTGTCCCATTGAGCAATACGCAGTTGCATAGCGTCAATAAGTGCAATTGCAGTAGCGTAGGGATGTAGGATTGAGTGTAAACGAATAGGTTATAAATAGACCATAGACTGCCGCGGCTTAGACTCGGCGACCTGGTTTCGCTGAGATCCTGTTTTGATTGCTAATCCTGCGGTCATGAGAACATCACGTGCGTCTTGTAAACAAACAGAAGTTGCTACATGTAGAATTAGCTATTAATACCAGGAACTGGTTAGCTGGTAGCGAGTGATCATTATTACGTACGAGGAAAATGTTTTTCTTGTTTTTGCTTTTTGTTGATGGCATGCAAAAAAAAATTAAAATGTTGAAATATAATAATCTAATGTCGAAGAACATTTTTAATCTTATTTGTCTGGCATTGTTTTTGGTTATGTTCAAAACAAAAAAAAATATGTATACTCGTATGAAATAGATTTTAAGTCGAACGTGGACGGGCCTCATTTGACTCCAACGGTCTTCAAAGAATCCCATGATGTTACTCTATGTTGATAGTTTTCGTTAAAAAAAGTTTTTTTTTTTGCAAAATAAGTAATGAGATGATTTGAATATGTCGAATGATATATGTTAGGTTTAGTTATATTTGTCTCTTGGGATGTTTTTTAAAATAGACATTCCAGTAGACGTTGCGGTTTGAGCGTCAACTGCATAAGGATAGCTATGATATCCGGACTCTACAATAGCCACATCCTTGATAATTTGATTTATTACGCAAGTGACGTACAGTGATCTATACATATAAAGCATTGACTCAAATATTATTCATCCTATTAAGTATACCACATTAAAGAATGCGTCCAAGAAGTATGAGGTTAATTATGTTGTGAGAAATTAAATGGATTTTTATAAAAAAAATATTCCATTATTCACCATTAATTAAAAATTAAATTATAATGGACATATAAAAAATTATAATAATATTGTTGTTTGAACAAAAAACTGTTATTCATCAGACGAATAGATCAATCATTGTCTTATGTTTTGCGATTTGGTTATTTATAAATGTACTAAATAATGTTCACTTAAAAAAAAACAATTTTGTTTTAAAAAATTGATAATATTAATAAATGAAAGAGTTTCTTTAAAATTTTATCGTTTTATATTTTCTAGTTGAAGACAAGATGTGTAAATATTTTACTTCAAGAAAGCTATTTCAAAATATTCTATGATTTATTTGAGTTTATTTGAATAACATTAGTTAGTGAGGTACAACAAAAGGTACGAGACATGGATTTAAACAATATAACTTTTCTGAACAGAATAGAGAATTAGGGCTTCAAAATAAAATATATTTTGGTTTGTTGTTTTTGGTCTTTAATCAACAGTGATCATATTTTTTATTTCCTAATAATACGGGGATAGAGTGGAAATGAAAAGCTATAGGAAGAAGAACAAATAATAAAACAATACTTCTTAATTATTATCACTAATAATTTGCGATCTATTATAGTTTTTATTTTTAAATTCTTTTATTTATAATTTTTTACCGTAAAGAAATATTTCCGAGTATTAGTAGAAGCTTCAGTGTTCAAAAAATATCTCAATCTCGAAACTCAGAGATTATAGTTATAATTAAAATCTTCCGCTTATTAAATGTGACCCCGAATTTAATGCCATCCCCTTCAAGAGCTATCTCTCACAGATATATTTCTTGCTGGAACATGCCTTTTTATTAACATTTAAAATATAATTTTATATTGATCAAATTTTCCCTTTGTAATCAAATTATCTCGTTTACTTCTTCGTTAGATTTCATTTTCGGTATTATTGATATATTTCGTATGTTATACACAAATTTTGACCTTATTTGTAGTAAATTATTACAATTTTAAGATTTGGGAGTGGATAAGAAGCTGGTATTAAAAATTTTGTAATCTTTAATGTAACGTATAAGAAACGTATTGATTATCGAATAGATGAAGAGAATAGGTTCTAGAAGTGATTAGATTATGCGACCTTTGTTATGCAATGCATATTTATAACAAGAATACTTTCATGACTGGCTTGTCCGTATTCTTGATAGTTATTCTTAGATACTTAAAGTTTAAGTACTTTAATATTAATATATTTAATTCAGATTGTTGTGAAAATAATCTGATATGATTCGTTACGAATATCTGTAGGTAGGTATAGTCCTAACTTTGATTCTCTTTGCATAACTAATGATCTAACCTTCAATATCAAGTGTAACGGGTCAGGAAGAAATGTGTGATCAAATTGTAAATAAATAAACCACTAATTGTGATAAAATTAATCTATACACGTGGCTTGCCTTTTGACCGATGCAAGATCGCAAGTTTTCCACTGGTACACGTCACAGATTACTTTTTACTGAAATTTAAATTGATGTTATTCAACGATGTTATTCCACGAGTTCAGAAAATCTTCCAATGTCGAAATCATGAGGATATTTCTATCGATCAAACATCAGTCATATGGAAAAATTTGTCTGGTGTGCTGGATTTTACTCAACCTGAAAATATTCATTTCTCAAAATTTACAACCTTAACAGGCTAATATTAAATTTAATATCAAACGCGGCTTATAAAAGGTGGAGCGGGCTCTTGAAATCGTAAAAGCAATTGAGAGAATGTCTTTGATTTATGTTAACTATAAAATTATTTGTATTAAAACCAATTCAATGCAGTAAATTTTCCTTTTGAGATCATTTGATGTATCCTTCAAAAGGTTGTTTGAAAGGTATAAGAATAATATCTGACATCAATCTAAATATGATCTTTTTGTTCACTGGATAACCAACAGTACTGAATAATAAAATTATAATTAATAATTAAGAGACGAAATTTCTGAGCATTCCATGGATTCACCGTGCTGGTGCAGGGCCATTGCAACATAAATTAAATTGATGAACGATTTTGTATAAATAAATTTATAAGATAAAATTTTAAAAATTAAAAAAAACTTTCGAATGCAAACTTAATTCTAGGAATCGGTTAACTGATGAACCTGGTACTTATTAACAAGCAAGTAAGAAATTGCGATATTATTTCACCTTAGTCTTCTTATTTTCCGATATTTGTGATATTTGTTAATATCTAAGCTTATATATAAATTATCTGTTAAAATTTAAACTATATTTTTACAAAAAAGGATATAACAATAAGGTAAAGTAATAATTGCTTCGTCTGAGTAATTGTGTCTGGGTAGATCTTATATGAAAGATTCTATATTCCACAATAACGAGTGTGAGAATGATCGAGTGTCAACCTTTGGGTTAATTTAAGGTTTTAAAAATCATTGGAAATGTTACATAATATTATAATACACAGTATGAGATGACAAGAACTCCAGTGACAGATGATAAATTATAAAATTTCTAAAACAATTCTCACTAATACTGAATAGCGTTCAATTAATATAATAACAGAATATATAACTTAGTAATTTTCTGTAAACATATATATTTGTATTTATTTTATTTCATATATCAAACGTATAATAACTTTACATATAATGCAATTCAATCGTTTCATTAGGAATGATATAAAAATCGCATAGAAACTGAATGCTGATCGTTAGTTTATGTAATGCTTGATAACGATGATAATAAAATATAGAGAATTCATATAAATTTAGATTTTATTATATAAATCAATAGGTCACTACGGTTTGCCCATATAGTTAGTTACCAGATTAACGTTTCTATAACACTAAATATATTTAGTGTCGTGTTAATGTGATTATAAAATTGTTCTTATTCATTGCCAGCTTACAGCAAACGCAATAAAATAAATTTAGTTTTTAATTATGAATACGTTTTTCATCGATAATGATCCGATCAAGTCTGTATAAGTTGAGGTGAGTTTAAGAGTTTTGTAGGAATATTACAGGAAATGTGGATGCTCAAACGATAATCGTATTTTAGAAAATATTAACGTCGAGTCCCAATATTGATCGTTTAAAATGAAAAAACGAAAACGATATCGAAAACGCTAACCGTATAGTTACATTGTCTAGAAGTGGAGAAGTCTCGTGTGTGTTTGTTTATACAGACTTTATAAGAGGCCAGAAGAAATCTGAAAGATGATGTACAGCCAAGCGTATCATGAACGATAGATACATATAGACTTTCTAAACACGAGCGGGATCGACGGTCTATATATAAATCATCGTATAAATTCTTTTCATCTCAAAATTTATAAAAGAAAATTATCAAATTGTCTTCACCGCGTTAATTAAATGCGTGCTATTGTACATAGAAAATGTACACTTCAATTATCTTCATTTAGTATAACATCGTACTGAATGGCATGAGCAAATAAATTCCATCGCATTTCCAAAATCGTAAAGGGTATGGATTTCATGCTTCAGTGAGATACAAAATATGAAAATAATGAACAAAATATACTATTCAGACATCTTTATTTCTTTGTATTCCATTATATTATAACAATATTATTAACAAGCAAGCAGGTACCATCGTAATAATTTCTAAACAGCTGTAATAAATTAATATAAATATTATATATAATACATTTATATTAATTATAGATAATTTTATAATTCAAAATTACACAATTTCAAGATTTATTTAAAATCCATTCCTATATATCAATGACAGATCTCAACTTAATATTTCGAAATGAAAATTAACTTATAGCTAAAATATTATAGTAAAATATAAGCATCAAGAGCGGTGCGACAGAAAATTAAGAAATCGTTGGCGGTAGATGACAAATAACAGGACCAACAGACAGACATTCACATCTCGTCTGTCCGTGATCGCAGTTGCTTAAAAGCAACCGAAACGTCGGCAGTATGTAGATGTTTGAAATAATAAAATACGTGTGGTAAATCCGAAAAATACTAGTTTTATTTTAATGAATACCAGCGAAAGTATCTCAGATCTCATTATTATAGTCCAATCAGTTATAATCGGTACAATTAATATAACAATTTCCTTTACTACTTGTTTATTGAAAATAAATTTTGAATGTGACGTTAGTTTTATTAGTTTGTTACAATTGTATGTAGAGTAGATTACATTTTGCATACGACGTTTCACATTAAAGCATGATCTAAAATCTTTATACGTAAATATAAAATTATGTTGAAATTGAATTTATCATTAAAAGTAGGTAATTAAAGGTTTAGCGTACAAAAACTTTGATATCATAATGTTTAAGCTACTGAGATCTTGTTACAATTTCTATGAAGCTCTATGGTAAATTCTTATATCAATGTATAATAATTAATTACTAATGGTAACGAAACATCTACTTTTAGCTTAATGAAATTATATTTTAAATGTTTTTTTCTTTATATTAAGATTGACACATTTTCACATTATTTTAGCTACCGTAGGCACTACAGAGTAATAGTCGTTAAATGCTGTCAGGGAGAAGTATTTAATTTTAACCTCATTACGTACCTACATGTTAAATGTATAAAATTTAAAGGATATAATCTTAACAAGACTAGACCAATATATATCTTGTACATCCTTATCTATGACTAAAAACGATTTTTTTTTTATTTTGTGTAGTATATTTAAAATAAATTCGATGAAATAAAAAAAATACAACTAAAATTACACAAAATAAAAAAAAAATATAAAATTAATTCGAAAATCGAATCATCATAGTTCGGTTTTCGAATGTAAACTACCCCCTTCAGTCATAATTTCGTATGAGAGTATAAGTATGTTGTTTTGTTCAACTATTATATCTAAAGGAATAAACATTTTCGTCATTATTTATATTTAATACGTGCTGTTATTGTTTCCTCTCATGGCGACGCTCATACGTCGCACCGGTGGGGGTAAGGGTCTGGCTGGCGGTGGATGTCTTTGTCGCTCTGGTCTCGGTGGGAGACGAGAGTCCGTGCTAGCTCGACCGCGGAACTCATCCATGCTCTCCGACTGACCGGATGATGAAGTGGAGTCACTTCGAACCAAACACGCTTCCGCTCCCCCCTCTAAATCCATCTCCGTAAAACGCATGCCTATGAAAATCATTAAAAGTTTTACCGTCTCTCCCTCTGTTTATATAACGTCTCTGTGTCTTATAAAAAAATTGGCTTATCCATTTTGATTTGATTAAGTGGCTCCCTATAATCAAACTTTATAATTAATAACACCTATTTCATGTTGCCTGACTTAAGTTTCTTAAGTTTGATTGAAACAAAACAAATCTAAACTGGATCGATGAAATTCAACAATGTTTTGCACACAGAAACATGTCTCATACCAGGTACAAATATTTCATGTAGATATGTAAATAAACTTATTCTTTGCACTGAAACTAGAGAAAAATATCAACCAGTAACATGTTTTATTAAAAAAATTATCCAGTACAAGTCTGTATAGAGCATAGCTTGAGATAATTCGTATTAAGACAGTAAATTGAAACTAATTTTGCCTAAAATATTATATTTCAAACAGAATAAGTACAAGTAAATCGAAATATTTAATTATCTTTGAAAAATAGACTTACGGAATATATTAACCTTTTCATATTCATCATCATTTTCATTTTTGGGGACATTAAAATTAAATTATAACTTCCATACATTTGATTTACGTAAGGAATAACAAGATTTTCCGATGATTAAACTGACGGTTTTTTAGAGGAAGAACGAAAATCTTAATTTGAAATGTTATAAAAATATTAATTTAAACTTCAAGCATTTATTTACAATATTAGGACGAAGTAAGTGACACATATTATACGAATCCCAAAACCTTAACCCAAGAATGTTTAATGACGCGTTACATGCAATATATTTCGTAACCCAAACAGTTTGTCCTCTAACATATTGAAATTAGAAATTTCTGAAAGCATTTTGGTCTAGTAAACGGTATCCTTTATTTCCTATAATAAAGCTGTCGTCAACGTTTTTATTAAAAAAAATATCACAATTACAATAGAAAATTTAGCATGAAAAATTCGTCGACACGGTTTCGATTTGAACTTTCAACTTTTGGTATATTGTGTTCAAATAGCTTTACCGTTTGAGCTATCGCATGGTAGAGTAATATTTAAAGAATTAGTCTCTGCAACTTAAGACTAAAGTAGCTAGTTATTTCATTATTTTTGTACGTTTCTACAACACCTGCCCCACTGTTTACAAACTTGAAACGTGTAGCTCAGTACTGATATTTAAAATTAGGTTATAAGTTGAAATACAAACACTTATTTAAATCATAAAAAAAAAGTTTTTATTTTTATTGAATTTTTATCATACAGACTTTAAAAGAACAAAAATTAAAAATATATTCGCAACTAAGTCATTTAGTTTCGGTAAGCAGGCTTGGCACCGAATTATTTGAAAAATATTCTTAATCAATATTAATATATATGAGGTTTTATTTAAACATTAACACAAAATGATTGGTTTTTAAATGAGCAAGGGAGCTTGTGTCTGTCGTACCATATGAAAAGAATTGTCACCGCCGACTATTTTTTTTTATTTATTCTCCATGAACTCTTGGGTCCATGACTTTATCAGACACGTGTTTATTTAAAATATCACAGTATTTGAATTGCAATTGCTCTCAGTATCTCACTGCAGACTATTATAAATCAAAAGGCTGCTTTTACTTTTGTAACTTATTGCATTTATATCGTAGTTGTGATTTGAATAATTGATGTTAATATTACTCGGTACACATGGATATGTAATATAAATACTAAATGTAAATTACTCACATAGTGGTGTACTTAGGTTTGTCTCACAGGTGTCTGAGCAGGCGCGTGCCAGTGGTCGTGCTAAAGCAGCGTGGACCTCGTCTCTCCGGGACCACTTGCTGCCGACACGCCAGAAACGACGAGCGTCGCGGAAAACATTCCATACCTCATAAAAAAAAATACGTTGTTTAGAAACAGATAAAAAAATTTCAATCATAACAAAACATGACAGAGTCTACATAAGTTTTGTTTAGAAACACATAAAGAAATGTTAAAGTCAATTTTAATTTTTATAAAATTGTATGCCTCATGAGATGATGTTACGTTAATGTTTTTAGAGAGACAAAACTCTTCGGCTTTTCATAGAGTCATTGAGCTCGTGCCGGGATCATCGCGTAGCATGGAGAGGAGCTTTAACAGTGCCTGGGACTTGCGACCCAGATGTAGGTTTAAGGGGCCCTTGTCTTACGGGCGATTAACGCTGATTAAAAAAATATATGTAAATTTACATTAATAATGCAACCATTTGTTACTTCATAAGAGTAGTGACACGTATTCATACCTTATAAAAACGTTTTTTGAAAGCCTCATAGAGACTCAAACGTTATTTTTAATTTTAATTTTGTCACTTTATTTTAACTTATTGTTCTTATATCATGATCAAAAAGGTTTGTATTAATGTAACGATGTCTGTGACTCTGAAAAATAAAACTATTTACCAATGACATTTTCGTGAAAATTTATACTAATGTACAAATATAATCTGGTGCAAATTTTGCATATTTTGTTATCTAGCTTTTAATTTTTTTTTCAGGAAAATCGAGTTTAATAATACTTTATACAGTATTTTAATCGAAAAATAAAGACGATAGCTACCATAATAAAAAAAAATCTTCATTTTGCAATCTGAGGTTATCCCACAGAAAAATCGTTTTTTTCTGTTCGTTAAGAAACTATGAAGTAAAGAACTTAACTTTGTTGTAAGAAAACTGTGACCTCCTTATATCGACTAGGGTCGCAATTGCCAGTTGGTATTTCTGATAACTTCAAATCGCAAACCGTAAAAACTTTTTAGTGTTGTGGCTACAAGTTTACGATTCTCGTTTTTCCTCCCTTTATTCATAATGCATGTTGTTAATTCTAGCCAAATTTAATTTCAAGCACACCAAAGAGTTTCCTCTCTGTTTTTAATTTTTTGCTACCTTCTTAATAGTTAACATAAATTTATTATTAAATCTATTTGATTACGATAAAATTACAGCGTAAAATAACATATTTATTCCTCAGTAGTAATGTTTTCTTACCTTCAAATAATTACTCAATAGTTCCCTTATTCATTACTTAACGTAACAGATTCTATGTAACTATATAAAGTTGTTATTATTAATTTATTATCTGC